>NC_034425.1:3341996-3389863 GCF_002078875.1 Numida meleagris
AGAGAAGAGAAGAGAAGAGAAGAGAAGAGAAGAGAAGAGAAGAGAAGAGAAGAGAAGAGAAGAGAAGAGAAGAGAAGAGAAGAGAAGAGAAGAGAAACCTGTGTCCTATTCAGAGCGCTCTGATATGGAGAAGGGGACATTCCCTGCCCCAGCCCTCCCCTCACACTGGGACTGGACGGCTATCTTTATTTATATTTATTTCAAAAGTGTTTAATGTCAGGCAGTGAAGGAGGACATGTGGTTAACACCTAACCCTAATACAGCCCAGAACAGAGGTGGAGTGCGTGAGAAGGACAAACACACGTATTTTTAGATGAACTGATGTAGTTGGAAAAAGCAAGTGAGGGTTGAGGCACAAAAGCTGCTCCTCCACTCTGAAGTATTTCTCTTTAGAGGAGCGGTTTCCCTCTAATAATTCCATTTTTGGGGGCTTCAGGAGCAGGCTTTATCCCTAAAGACCAAACAGGCTCAAATTCACAGCCCTGTGCTGCACCATGGGGCGCCCAGAGCTCAGCACTGCTCACACCCATCCCTGCCCAAAATGCCACTGAGCTGTCACTGCCCCATGGCAGAGCTGCACACCCAGAGTTCCTCAATAACTGGTGGTAGTAGTGGATTTCATTGTTTTTCTCTCTTTTTCCCCCCCCCTTTTCCTTTGCTCTTCTGCTAGATGACACATTAGAAGACTTGTACCACTCCACTCCCTTTCACCTGGATTTGCTCTGCCCTTTCTGGTGGATGCGAGGGATTTGGATTGTATTAACTTAATTGGCAAACGCATTGCTCAGACAGCTGTGACGGAGCTGACGGTGTGTGCTGGGTGTCGGGGTGAGCAGCTCCTGCAAGCTGCTGACACTGCGATGGCTGAGAGCCTCCCAGCAGCTCAGGACTGACCATTGAGTGGTCCTGAGGGGAAACTGCTTTGGGCAGTAAGGGAATAAGCAGAAAAAGAAGGCAAGGGAGCTCTGAGTATGTTTGAGATGCATGGACAGCATAGGCAGTTGGGCTGGAGCTGGCTACCGGGTTCCTGTTGGTGATAATGAGGATCCACCACTCAAATCCAATAATTAGATCCTTATATCTCAGCTAATTGCCATCTTGTGCTTAGAAAACAGACCTGGAGTGACCTCTGGTAGCTCAGGTCCCCTCGGTTCTCTCAGTTCCCTCTGGTTTTAGGGTTGGTTCATCGCAAAGATGGCAACAGAGCTGATGGACCCAAGGTTTGGGCATGGACCTGGCAACTGGACACACGCTGTTCTGCTTTTGCTGCCAGATCTCCTGCAGCAGGTGCTCATCCTGGTGGCAGCCATCCAGCCGAGTGCTGGGTGTACAGAATCATAGAATTGTAGAGGATGGAAAAGAGCTGTAAGATCATCTATCCAACCATACCCACCATGGGGTGCTGGAGCTGGGCAAGGAGACATTGCAGAGGCAGAGGTTGGTGTGAATTTCATGGTTACAAATGCAGCAGAAATGCCACCTTCCTTGGCAGTGGGAGAGGTTGAGTGCATGCAGAGGCATTGGCACTTCTTCATAAGGAGGCAGATTTCCAGCAGACAGTGAGCTGTGACAAGAAAAATAGCTAAATCTCCTTGGCTGTATTGATGGCCTCCCAGGGAAACACTGTCAATCCGAAAATGAACCGTCCCCTTCAGTCAAACGTGTCTAATGAAAAATATATACCCACCGACTTCCAGACTGTATTATTAATGTGACCTTTACTCAACTGCTTCCCTCTCCTTTTGATTTCTGTGAATAAACGTAATTAGGAAGGTGTGTGCTTCAGCAAGGGGCTGTGGTGGTGGGGAGGCGAAGGAGCTGGATCCCAATTAGCTCCTGTGGAATACAGAGGTGGTGACGAGCAGGGCATGGGCTGAACTTCCAGATATCCCCAAAGAGGCAGAGAGGTCCTGTGAGGGGACACCCCTGTCAGTGCAACGCTGGGAGTCTTCAGTGCAGAGGGAAGTGCGATGAAAGCTTAAAAGCTTTGGCAGCTTTAGAACAGATGTCCCAATCTCAGGACAGAGGGAGAGTTTTGCATAACCTGAGTCCAAGTTTTGCTGCGTTGTACTCAGTTTCCAGAGCCAATCGACGCGTGCTGGCAGCCAGGGCACAGCTCTCCCCTAGATGCATTCAGCAGTGTCACGATGACACCCAGCAACACCTAGGGTTTGGAAGTCAGCCCCCATCCTCAGGATTTTCCTTAATCCTTTTCTGTCCTTTGCACTGTTTTCTTCCAGAAAGGCTTTCAGCCGAGGAGGAGAAATCAGGCCCTTCCTTGCAGACTAAATCACTGCAGCCCATCACATCCAGCACTCCCTGGGGTCCATGTGTGTGCGCATCACCAAAATACTTTGTATCTGTCTCCTGGAATTTGGCAGGAGCTGGCTCCTGCAGAAGAACATTGGCTTTTGCTAGGCTGAGTTTGACTCCTTTGGAAAAATGACCATGCACAGGACTCACTTGAAGACCCTTGGGCACAGGGCACCACTGCGTGCTGCCTGGAGATGAGGACTGCAGTATTACTATTGTCTGCTGTGGTGTACATTGCACTCATTCATGTTTCTGAAGCACTGGAAGCTGTGGGCAGGGCTGTGAAAAGTGAGTAATTCTGCCTTGCAGGCAGGGCTGATGTGCGGCTGTTAGCAGCAAGAGGAAAACAAAATGCAGAGTGAAACAGGATCCTGGGCTGCACCCAGAGCACCGTGACCAACAGGTCAGGGAGCGGATCTGCCCCTCTGCTCTGTGCTGTGAGACCTCACCTGGAGCACTGCATCCCGATGTGGAGTCCTCAGTATGGGGCTGACATAGACCTGCTGGAGCATATCCAGAGGAAGGTCCCAAAAATGGTCCCAGGGATGGAACAGCCCTATGAGGACAGGCTGAGAGCTGGGGCTGCGCAGCCTGGAGAAGAGAAGGCTCCTGGGATTGCTGAGAGCAGCCTTCAGTATCTCAGGGTGGGCTGTAAGTGAGAAGGTGACAGACTTGGGGCAGAGCTGGGCCAACGCACGGTGACAGCGCGGCACTGCTGCCTGCTATAGGGAGCACCGGGACATGGTGGCTGCTGGCGGACGCTCTGCAAAGAGCAAAAGGAGAGGGGGGATTATTGCATCAATCATTCGCTCTGAATTATTTGCTCCGCTTTCAATATGTGTGTGTGTATGTGGACATGTGTGTGCATGGGGGGGCGATGCTGAAACCACCCCGCGGGCCACGGCGGAGCTGTGTTTTCGTGTCCTTTCCCCTGCTCGCCGTAATCCATTAGGGTATTTTTCTTGCCTTCTAGATCTAATCACAGCCAGCAATGCAGGTTGAAGCATTTCAAGTGTTTTTTCCTCGTCTTATCTGGCTGCCCTTTTAGCGTTGTTATTGAACGCTGAGGCTTGTGTTGATTTGCATGCCATTTTGCTTTTGATCTCCATGGCAACCGCTACCAAATGGCCTGAGAATAATAGAGGTGCTTTTTGGAGCTGTGGGCGGGCTCTGTGCAGAGCGCTGACGCTGGAGGTTTTCATGGAAATAAATAAATAACGTGGAGATGAAGACGGCTATTGTGGCGGGCAGGGCAGCCCCAGCCCTTCCCTGTCCCCTCACCCAGCAGGTGGCTGTGACACGATATTATGTTGAAAGACAGAAATACATGGGGAGGGGGTGCAGAGAGCAGTGGTCCCACGCCGGGCATCCCTCTGGCTCCTTGGTTAGAGCAGAGATGGGCCCAGCTCTGGAGCACCGGGCACAGCACGCGGGGTGCTGGTAGGGAGAGCTGTGGGCATGGGGCTACGCACAGCTGCAAGGATCAATGTGACAGAAGTTGGAGATTCTTGCTCGGAACCTGCTCCAGCCTCCTTTCCTTGCTGCTTTGAAATGGCTCGAACAGCTAAACACAGAGTGCAGACAGCAGGGATGGGGTAGTTTGTTCGCAGGACAGGGGATGCTGCAGTGGAGCAGCCCTCGGAGTAGCTTCAATCTCCTGCATGCAACTCAGGTTTGACACAGCAGAGGTGGCAGAGAGGTGCCTGGCCAGGTGCCCCGCGAGGTGCCCGACGTCCCCATGGTGTAATGGCCACACCAGCAGAGCAGATCACCCAGAATGGCCATGAAACAAGCAAATGCATCACCGTGCTGGACCTGGAGCCACCACGAGCTCCTACACCCACGTCACCCGCCCCCTCATTTTCCCCCCTTGTCACCCCCCCAGCTCGAGGCAGGCCTGGGTGCTGTTCACCTGTCAGTCAGTGCAGGAATTTGCATGTTAGTTAAGCTGTTAGCATGAGTAATTAGCGCTTGGGTCAGCAGCTCCTCCCTGGCATCCCCACAAAGTGCGGCGAGGGGCACGACGTCTCTATTGCCGCAGGACTGGCAGCCCAGCCAGGAAATGAATGCAAACGATGACTCAGGGCTAATTGCGCTCTTTCACTATCACACAGGTGTATGCTGCGGGCTTAATTAGGAAACACATTGGTCCCTCAAAGTGTGGGTGAGGAGCTGTGATTGGGATGGCTGGGATGGAGTGAAGGGGGGATGCTGCTGGGCTGCGCTGTCCCCCTGCAGTGTGCAGGGGGAACCAAAAGGCTCCTTACCACCGTCACAGGCAGGATGCACCATCCCTGCTTGGCCAGGAAGCTTCAGGATGTTTCAGGATGTCTGTAGGGCTTTGATCTTGCCTGCAGTAATGTAGTTTGCAAATCGCAGCAATCTCACAGGAAGTGACCCCGCCACGGTGCAGCTGCTGGTGATGTTTTCCCCCGCCCAGTGCCCAGACACCAATAGGTCACTGTGCTGATGGAGCCCCGGCTCTTATATCAGCATCCCTGACCTGTTCCTGAGCATCCTGGCCGTGTCAAGGTGCACTGTCCACGGCTGATTGAAATTGCAGATTGGTGTTCTCTCCTGGAGAACACCAACCCCCACCTCCCCAGAGTTCATATTAGTGAGCAGGCAGCGAAACTTCGGTTCCACCGCCGTCTCCTGCACAGGAGGTATCTCAGCAGCAGAATAAATTCTAAGGTCATCCTGGGATCAAAAGGAATGATGAAAACTAATTGGGGAGGAAGGTGCCCCAGGGACAGGTTGGGGGGAAGTGCAAGCAGGGCTCCAGAATGGGAAGTCTCATGTGGATGCTTCCTATTGCTGGGCATTTTCTGTAGGGTTGTTCAATGGAGCAGCGGTGTCTCCAGGCTGAGTCTCCCTAGGGTTGGTACCCACGTGTTGTGGGTGTTGTGAATTGAGTCCTAGGTATTTCGTTCATGTTATTGTTCAGTCATGTATTGGATACTGGAATGTAGTGCTGCTGGAGAGATCTGCTTCTCTAGATGAGTTTTTCTCAGTTGTTCCATGGTGGTGTTGGTGCAACCCTTCATTTGCTTGAATTTTGTGTTTTCTTTCACTGGCAAGTTTTCATTGCACTGTAAATGGGAATCCCTGTGAATCTGATATGCAGTTTCAGCCAGGGCTCATAACAGCTGATCTGACCATTTAAAAAAGGATGCTATAAATTCCTATGTTGGAACATGTCATTAAAACGCACTGCTCGTTCTGTTACATCAACACTACTCAGTCATGTAGAATTGTTACAGACAAAGGCCAAAACGTATTGAGAAAATGGCACCTCAGAATTTAAACATTTTGACATTTTGGTTAGAGCAAGGGTTTTTCAGAGGGCGCGTTCTGTGGGTATTTCTCAAGCAAAAATGGGTTCTGATTCCATTTTTCTCCCAAGCGTAAGGCAGCCGTCGTGTTGTGGCAGGCTTTGCTCGTTGACCGCGCTTACTGGGAGCCTGAGTGGTAAAGTCCATTTCTCTCACAATTCACAGCGGCTCCGGAATCAATCTTTTTAAGGTGATGTTTGTTCTGAGAATAAATGGCAGTTGTTTGGAATGCTTAAACTTTCAATAGGACCTGCTCTAAAAGCCCAATTTTTAAACAATTGGATCGTGAGTGTAATATGAATGTAGTTAAGATGATAAATGCAGCTAATTTTCTCCCTCTATTAGCCCCTTTCACATGCTACTTACAAATGCCAGTCAAATCCGGCAATCCTTTCATTTTATTATGCGGTGACGAGGCGGTCGGATTAAAAATACATGATGGCATTTTCTAACTTGGATTTATAAGTACCGCCGCGCTATCTAATTTTGGGCTGACATTTGCTGCGTGCGGGGGAAGCGGGGTTGGCTGGGGACCACTGGGCAAGGCCTCCCCACTTGGGTACCTCCTGGTGGGCTCCAGCCCTCTGCCCATCTTTGTTAGCTCTTCTGGACCCGCTCCAGCAGCTCCACATCCTTCTTGTGCCGGGGCCCAGGCCTGGGTGCGTTGGGGTTCACACATCCAGCTTCACCAGTGGCCGTGGCAGCTCTTGCCCTATCCCAAAGCTCCACCTGCAGCCTGTCTCCTTCATCTCTTCACCATGGTTCTCCCACCTCTGTCTTCGCTTAACACCATCCGTACGATGAATGCCAACAAAGATCCCAAAAGGAGGATCTCTGGTGCCCTGGGCTGCTTGCGCTTGTTATTATTATTGTTGCCATGTGAGCAAGGCATCGCTATTCTGGGTTCATCCAATTATAGTTAGGTCTGTGACTGGGGTCCCAGAGGTGAAAAGCCCTGTGTCCAAGCGATCAGCTCTCCAGATCAGCTATTGTTTCTTTAAATGAAAGGGACACTAAAGTCCAATTATTGCAATAGAATGGGCTGCTTCTTTAAACTGAAAAACTTGACTCAGCTCAAGGGATATTTGTGATTGCCTCTGGCTTCCCTGGAGCTAAAAAATTATATGCTTTCCCTCTTCACTAAATTAAAACATAGTTGGATTGGTAGTGGGACTGAAGGAAGTCCCTGCCTGAAACCCCAGGTGTCAGCCTGCTTTGCAATCGGTAAGCTAGTAATTGGTTTGGAAATACAGAGTGAATAGGTAAAAGGGCTTCTGAGCAATCTGTGCTGGATAATACAGTCTGCCTGGAACGGAATTTGGCTTTCTTGCAGGGTTTTGCAGCATGAGTTGTTAATTTTGGATTTTGATAAGTAAACACAAATAACATTCATACTCTGCAAACACTAGGTTCTAATTCTATTTCAGTTGTACCTTATCTTCATTTCAGCTCCCTTTAAAGCATTCCTTTGTTTCCCAAATGTCAAACCCATGCTACCGTTCTCCAACTCCGACGCCACCAAGATAGCATCTGGGCTGGAACAGGACAAAGCCTGGAAAAGGAAAATACAGCCCAAAGGAGCTGTAATGCTCTCAGATGACCAATACCCATCCAACGTGGGGCAATCATATCTCTGGGGACAGGTGGGGGACCTGCCTCCAGCCCTGCCCTGCCCTTTCCGTGGGTTCTGGAGGATGGGAAGATGAGGTTCTTTCAGCAACCTCCACTATTTTGAAAAACAAAAAAAAACCATCAAAACATTTATGAAAATGCTATGACCTCCTCTGGGTGAACGTGTATGAAACCACAGCCAACGCAAAAGCTCTTTGCTTTGAGGTGCTGGTACCACCTCACCTTCCTGGCAGTGTCTGAGGTATTCAGTAAATACCGAAAAATCCCAACCTTAAGGATGAACCAAAGTCTCAGGGAACCTCCTGCTGAATGTTTGGGAAGGTATCATGCCTAGGCTCAAGTGGATGTGGTTGAGCTGAGGAGGGAGAGGTTGACCCATGGTGGTCACCATGAGCTCCAGAAAGCGGAGGAGCAGGGCTGTGTCCCGGCCGTTCGCTCAGCTGTAACATAATGGCTATGCAAAATAGTTTCTCTTTTCTTTCTTCTTTTTTTTTTCCTTTAGTAAGTGAAAGTAAGTCTTCTAAGCCAAGGTTAACAATATATATTTATGAGTTGTAGCCAGCTGCTTCTATGTTTGCACATGTGTTTGTTAATGAAGAGTAACCTAAGGGTCAGGTTATTATGTAAATAACCATTGTCAAGGGTAAAGGTGAAGAACCCAGTAATGAGTTGTGTCTCTCTGACTCTCTCACAAGCCACTAATGAATATTGGATATTGCCATTTGCAGGGCTTTTTACCCTCATTTTATGGGGGGTGAGAGGCAGGAGTGGGAAAAGAGAAAGAAAAGGGAAAGAGAAATAAGTACATTTGGAATTAAGTCAAGGCAAGTTCTTTTTTCCCTTCTCTCCAAAACACCTAAAGCATGTTATTTCTTCTGTAGGAATCATACATATAGCGTGTGTATGTGTATTTGCACATACATGTTTTTGAGGTGCTCGTAGTTGTTATTTTTTATATAAAATAAGAAAGTATTTGGGCAAAAATCATCTTCCATCGCAAGCTGCATCCATTTCCTTTGAGCCTCTGCAGCTCACTTTAGGAGATGCCCACAAATCAACAGTCTGCATCTTTGCAGATAATACTTAGCTGAGGCAGAGCCAGCAAGCCACCAAACAGACTTTCCATTAGGAAGGTTAACAGCAAACCTGCCTGCGCGGGATTACTGACAGAGTGTGAACAGAAGGTGCGGGCTCATTGCATATGCTTTTAATATCGTGGCACAGACAGGGAAGGCTCCAGCTCACAGCCACCTGACACCCGGCTGCTGTTAGGGTAATAGTGCAAAGAGCCCTTCTTGCTTCTGTGTGGGAGCACAGATGCTGGGTAGCACAGTGCTGATTTGTTATCTGCTGTTGCGGGATGTGGCCAGGTGGACTTAGCCAAGAAGTTTAGAGCAGCTTTGCCACTAAGCAGTGCAGCTCTGCAAGCCTCTGCTTCCCAGTGCTGTCGGAGTCAGAGGATTTGACCCCTGTGGTTCGTGTTGCTCTGCCCATGGGGCAGCTAGAGATGGGATCTCCCACCAGGTTTACACGTTGGTGCCAGCTCCCCACAGCTGCAGTGGGATTTGGGAACCAGGCTGCTCTGCTGGTAAAACCCACTGCCTTCCTCCCTTTCCTCCATGCATCCCTTGGCTCCCCGTGGCTTGTGCAAGCCTGGCCCTTAGAAATGAGGATCAGCGACATGACCACAACTGGGACTGTGATTGATCCTGCTGTGCCTGTAGTGCTGCTCGTGGCCAGTGTCAGCAAGACAGAACTCGAGCAGCAGGCAAAAAAAACAAACCATGAAAAATCATCATCATAAGATGCGGTGGTCAACAATTACCCACCAGACAATGACAGCGTCGCTTTTTACACGAAGCTTGGCTCACTCCCCCTGAATGTCGAAGTCGGGAAGCGGTGGTCGTGGGGGGATGTTGTGAGAGCTGCAGCGTGCAGCAGCAGTGGGCTGCCTCGTGGGTGCCGTGAGGGATGTCGTGTTGCCACTAGGGTGCCTCTGCAAACAAGATATTGCATCTCCAAAGAGTTCTCCTAGCACGAATAAAAAGCTAAATAGGAATGATGGGCTGACTAGCTGAGCCCGGGCTTTTTACTTTTATGATTGAGAAACAGTTGTTGGAATTGTCAATAAAAATAAATAAAATTAAGTTTCCCTAGTTAGGTGAGGGAAGGCAGCCTACCTTTCTTTGCTGACAGGCCTTTTTGTTCTGTGTGGGCTTTTATATATGTGGAAAAAACACCACTGAGAGCTTCCAGGGAGCTGCACTGGGGCGGTTATAGCCATTTTTACATCCTTTATATGGGCTTAAATCCATTTACAGATGTGCTGTAGACAGAGAGACATTTTTTACAAGTAATTGTCATGTATACAAGGGTCCTTATGTGTCACAAAAAGATCTCACTTAAGAGAAATAAATGTGCTTCTCATCCTTTGTTGGCAGGAGCTGGTGGTTGGAAAGAGGGTAATTGGTGATCTTTTCCAGTGGATAACCAGGACAAATAGAGGTGGCTGCTCCCTGCCCTTCTTCCCTACGGAACAGCAGGTGCAGGCACTCCCCAGTTGCTAGTTGTGAGCGTGGGAGAAATGCCTTCAGCCAAGCTCTGGGGGGGGATGAGGGAACTGAGGTGACCTTGGCTCTTCCCAGAATAACCAGGATTCACGAAGGCATTGGATTTACCCCTTCTGTAGCTCATCAGGATGTTTCCTCTTGTTCTGATGCCATGGTGAATACGATTGGGATGCAGGGAGTGTGCTGATGCCTGGTTTGCACAAAGCGTTCAGCAGCATCAGGGTGTTTTCCTGCAGGGACATTGTTTGGTGATACTGCTGCAGAGGAAGATAGTCAATAATGCAATTGGGCTGCGTGGAGGGAACCTAGGTGAGCACTCAGCAGCTGGTTAGGAAGAGGAAATAGCAGGTGGAGGCTGATTTTGCTGATGGTGGGTTAAAAAAGGCCATCCTTCAGGCCAAATAGCTGAAGGCAGGTCTTCCATTGCATAGATTTACTTACAAGTAGTTGCTCGGTTAATAGGAGGCAAAGCAGGAGAGGGACCTGAGGGCTGAGACTGAGAAATGCAGGATGTTTAAAATGCTACAAAATCCCTCTGTGCAACTCAACAGACCATAATTTCTGCTTACTAAATGTTTTAGGCAGTAGGAGCTTCACACCGTGAGCGTGAGTTGGAGGTGCGTGCAGGTTTGAGAAGTAGGATGGAGCACGGCCTTGAAATCAGGGACAGGTGAGCAGTAAACTCACCCTGATAAATAATGGATGAATTGTGCTTGGTTTTGCTGATGATGTGGTGACCTTTGGGGAGGCAAGAAACAAAGAACCAGCAAATGACCAGCAATACTGATGAACAGGCTAAGTGAACTGGACACATCATTAACACCAGCATACCAAAATAATTACATGCAACTGGGAGCCACGCAATCAGCAAAAACAGGAAAGAGGAAAGAGTTCAGCGTAAATCTGTGCTTTCCACCATTCAACAGGGAGGAGGGTTTTGGGGATACAGTTTCTTGGGGAGGTTCAGATTGGATATTCGGAAAAATATCTTCTCCAAAAGAGTGGTGAGGTACCAGAACAGGCTGCTCAGAGAAGTGGTAGAATTCCTGTCCCTGTAAGTGCTCAAGAACCATGGAAATGTGGCACTGAGGGACATGGTTGGTGGGCATGGTGGGGGTGGGCTGGTGGTTGAGCTTGATGACCTTAGTGCTCTTTTCCAACCATAAGGATCCTACTGTGCTTGATGAGATCAGGCTTTGGCATTTGCCCCAGAGCAGAGATGGGGCAGGGCAATGGGAGTCTGCAGAAATCCCACTGACCAAACCAACAAGACGAGAGAAGCACCCAGAAGAGCAGGAGGGATCCTGTCTTGCAGAGAGGAATTGCCAGTGTCCAGAAAAGACCAAGAAAACCATAGTGCTATGTGGCTGGTCAACACACAGTGTAGAAACGAGGACATTATTATGATTACTGTTATTATTGTCTCCTTTTTGACAGCAGCTTGACCTCAAAGTAGCGAAATCTGTATTTCAAGCAGATATGGAGGTAGCTTTGATAAGACAGGAAAACTCAAGCTTGTGAATGACCAGATATTGGAGTGCATTGGGCATCCACCTGCTTTTTCCTATTGGAGAACCTCACTGTGGAAGGGAGTCTGCTGGCAAGAAATGGGGAGAGCCACAGCTTTTCACATGCTCGTCTGTTTTCACGTGAAAACAAGAGTATTCATTATAGGTTGTTCATTATTCTCCCATCTAGCAAACTTTCTGCCAGTCAGCGAGTGGAAGCAGCATGCAGCCTCGTGTAGCCCGTCACACATCCGCATTAACAGCTAATGAATAGGCAAATCAAACCTGTTGCCCAAAAACTCAGCCTGGAGATTATTCAAACGGGCAAGTGCTCTTGAATAGCAAACACACATGCAGAAATTAGGCTCTGTTATGGTGGACTTGCAAACAGAAGACCTGAATTTGCAATGACTGATGGAGGGAGCTTTGTTTGGCAGTTTCACTTATGCAAAAGAAATGCACTTTGTTTAGCAACATCCATCTGAAGGTCTCCAAACACTTTGCAAATTCAGTTACTTAGGGTAAGACCCCTCCCCTGCTAATTTGGCAGTGCATGCACCCATTTGCTGCTTAGAGTAATTCCTTACGTCTGCACGCAGCAAGGCACGGCCAGAGATGTAGGCTCAACCCAGCCTTTCTCCCTCCCCAGTCCTATTTCTTCTACTTCCAGCCCCTATTTCTTCTCTGTTGTTTGAGCTAACCTCAAACTTCCTTGCAAGGTTAAAATGAGGGCAAGTGTGCACCTGCTAGGGCCACATTAAATCTACCAAAACAGAATGCAAAATAATCGTTATTTGTGCTAACTGGGCAAAAACAGAGAGGAAAATGTAATGCCTTTAAAAAAGCAATCTCTTTTGCATGAAAGTAGCAACAATTTCGGTGTTTTTTTCCCTTTGAGAATTTTTGAATTAAAAAGGCAAGCAATTTATGCTATCGGATGACAAAATATTCTGTGGAAAATCCAGTTTCTTCTGAGTTTTCTGTGTATTTTAATGCTGCGCTTCAGAACAAAACCCAGCATCAGCACGTATTGCTCAGCACTGCTCTGTGGTCTGAACCAAAAGCTTGGGATATGCCTCATGGCTGTTGACAGGCTGTGCCTGCTCTTGGGTTGGGATGAGTGCATTGAGCAACCAGCACTGGCTGCGTTGCAAGAGGAGTTAATCCAGGGCCATCTATCTTTATTATGCTCCTATTGTTGGACACCACAGCTTGGAAATCCAGCAATGAAACCTAGTTGTTCATTGTCATTCATCATAGTTATTGCTGGAGTTGTGTAATGAAGAGGGGAAGTGCTGTTTATTGCTCTACCCTCTTTAGAAACTATCCTTAGGGGTAGTTATGGATGGTTATTGGATTCAGGCGCAGGGCTCTGGGAGGTCCTCCCTACGTTCTGCGTTGAACGTTTATGTGTTGAACCGTGAGGTTTAACATGGTTTTATGTTTCCTTTTGCACTGAGGCTGCTCTGCTGCCTGCTTTTGTTCTCAGTGGTGTGAAAGCTGGCTGCCTGGTTCCTGGCATGAAGGCAAATTGAAGCTGGTCAGAGCTATTAATGCTGCAAAAAGGCAGGAGGTGCATGACTCCAGGGAAGGCAACATTCTGCCACATAGAAAGGCAGCAACCATGGACTGTGGTCAGAGTTCAGGTATCAAAATGGTCAGGAATTGAGTTCTCTGAGCCTTTGAAAATAGCAAATTAGGAATATAAATGCTTCTGGCTACAGCTTTTACCCCCTACTGAGTGGTGAGGGCTGAATCTCAACCAAGGAATGGAAGAGGTCCAGCGAGATGGAAAACCCAAGCATGGCTTCTCAGTGAGATGAACAACACATCCCACTGGGGGCTACGTGGATAAAAATTCAGAAATAACTCTATAATGAAGCCCTGCAATAAGCTGGATAGACATCATGCTTGTTATACAGCAGATTGAGATTTGAGAGGATTTGGGATGAAACGTGTTCCCTCTAGGTTTTGAGAGGAAGTTCCTAGACCAGTGGGTGGTCAGTCTGCTTGTGTGGGTTGCTCCCTTGGAGCTGCAGACTTTGGGGAAGTTGGTAGAGCCCCAAAGCTGATGGATGAAAATTGAATACAAATGTGATTCTGTGCAACAAGAAACACTTTTTTTTTGGATATGTCTGATATGCAGACAGGCAGTATGATGGAATTATCAACGATTTATTTGTGCAAGCAAGAAGAGAAGGGAGTAAGGGTCATCTTGGATATTAAGTTATAGAGGGAAGGAGTCACCTGTCCAGGTGTCTGAGCCCATGCACTGGCAGCAGTGCTAGGTGTGATGTGCAAAGGCTGTGAGACAAGCTTCAAGGGTCTAAAGGCATGGAAATAGTTGGAGATCTCAGTTCTGCTTCCAGATAGCAGATAGCCTGCACCTACCAAGGCTGCTGCTGATAAGGGGATTCTGCAGAAAGTAATTAAAACTCAAACCTCTGGTATTTATCGAAAGGGGAAGCTCTTGGGACTTGATAGAATTTTGTTGAAATGGACCAGGAAGCTGATTCTTAACGTGTGATGGGGAAGCTCAGAGAATTAAATCTAAAAAGAGAGGCCAGGCAAGCTTCCCACTGCCTTCCCACAGCAGGAAGTGTCAGTTCTGAGTGCTGCAGAAGCCATTAAGTTCTGTGCTACCTGCCAAAAGGGCAGGAGAAGTCAAACAGAAAAACAACATCGGTGACACAGGGAAAATTCCTTCTTGGAGAAAAGTGTCGATCTGTGTATGTGGACTTGGAAAGAAACCTGTGCAGTTATTTTGGAGTACAGTTCTCTTTTCCCTGAGGTAGGTTTACTGGGAGGCAGGTAGATCTAAACAGACAGCTTTGAATGTTAAGTACATTTTTGCTAGACGCTGGTTGTCTGAGAAACTAATTTGTGACAATAGGCGATAGTTTAGTAGACATTATCTTAAACAGCGTGCAGTAAAGTGTGGGTTCAGTGGTACAATCCTAAGTCTCATCTGAGGGGTGGTGGAAAATTATGCCCCAGTAATAGAGTCCTTACTGATGAGGTCTGCAGACTCCAAGCCTGATATATTGCTGGCTCTTTCAATTACGAACGGCACCAATGAAGCATGGATTGTTATCCGCTGACATCTTGTACAGCAGAAAAATGAAAAGCAGGAATTCCTCTGTCGGAGTCACCTGGGATGTGGAGAAGTATAAAGAAACAGATGAGGCAAAACAAAAAACCTCGGCGTGGCTCGAGTCCCAGGAGCTGCCATCGCTTTATCGCTTCCCGTAACCCGAAGCCCCAGCCCCGAGGAGCAGCAGCTGCAAGGAGAAGTGGTGTCACCTGGAGTTTTGCACAGCCACACGCTGCTGTCCCCTCCAGCAGGCTCAGCGAGGTGCTGGGTGATGCTGTCGCCAGCTCCCAGGTGGGAAGAGGAGAAGCTGGCAGGGTGAGGAGCTGGGATGAGCAGCCCCATTTCTCCCTGGCAGCCATAAGGCGCATGGTGTTCCAGGCTTATCGGCAAGTGCTGAGTGATTGCTTGAGTGCTGCTGCTGCTGAACTTTGGAACTGAAGGTGATGTTGGATGAAGCTGATGTTGGAACCTGTGCCTCCAAGGGTTGAGCTTCCTAAGCAGTGGGTGGCCGCAGTGCTCTGGGTGTAGCAGCACAGTCTCATCTTGATAGAGATGCTTAAGGAAGTGAGCGCTTTGCAAAAGCTCTATAAGCCCTGAGAAGCTGCTGAGCTGCTTGAGAAAGGCTCCTTTGAAGGAGGAAAGGGTGACACCTCACAAATCCACCTCAAGTCCAAGTACGGAATTTTGCATTTTTTTCCTGTTGCACCCTAGTACTTTATAATTTAATTCTAAACATCCACGTTCAGGAAAGCGGCACAAGCAAATGTCCCTGCAGACACCCAAGGTCAGGGGATGGGCTCTGAGCACTGATAGAGCTGCAGGTGTCCCTGCTCATTGCCAGGAGGTTGGACTGGACGACCTTTAAGGGTCCCTTCCAACTCGAACAATTCTATGATTCTTCCTAAGTAAGGTCCCAATCATGGGAAGACTTAGGTACACATTCATCTTCAAGTCCATGATAATCCTTTTCAAGTTGTAAGACAAGTCATGCTTCAGGTCTTAGCAAGGCTCAGACCCTGGACTGTTGTTCTTTTGAATCATTCTTCCAGTTCATTTTGGAATTAAAAAATTCAGTAGGAGATCAATTTTAGGAGATGCAATCTGAGAATTATTTCAATGTATCCATGTCATTACCATAAATTCAGAGAATTTGTCTGAAAGAAGCCACTGGAAAGTTTGTTTGAAAGTAGCCACTGGGCTACAGCTCCCTCTCTCCTTAATTAATCATGAAATAAATCGTTGCACCTATCTGCACAACTGTTCTTGATACTTGAAAGAAATGCCCCTGGGTCGCGCTGCTAAAGATGGTAGCTGTACCTTGATGCCCTCTTGACAAAAGTTGCATTTTCTGGTTAAGACAAGGGTCCAGCTCAACCTTCACAGGAGAATATCAAATGTGATAAACTACAGATGAGTGGGTAGAAGGCGGTGGTTTCTGTAACACAACAGAGTGGGGTCTCCAAGCCCTGCAAACTCCTTTGCCTCCATCATCCTGATCTCACCCCTCCTCAGTTTATTCATCTGGAAGATTCACTTGATTATATTAGCCAACTTCACAGAGTTGTCTTGAAGCTTAATTAAGGTCTGGCAAGGCTGTCAGGAGCCGCTAGCAGTGCACTGTGACAGAGCAGTGGGCTCTGAGCTGCCGTGGGAAGGAGGATGCTCTGCGATGGGGTTGGCCGGAGGGAGCTGCGGTCCTCTGCAATGGCACTGGGGCATGGCTTTGGGTGAGTGCCACGAGCTGGCAAACACTGAGCACGCTGATGGGCTACCAGAATAAAAGCTCACTTTCTCATGGTATTGTAGGTGAGCGTGTGTTACCTGTATGTTTCCATACAGCTAATTTTGAAAGGGAAGTGCATACCGCCGCACTGTGCATGGAAATGCAACAAACTTTGTTCCTCCTGGCTGGTAGCAAAACTGGCCAAGGCTGGAAAGTTTGACCAGGCACCTGTGGCTGGTTGCTGTCAGCTCTCGTTTCACTCTCGGGAGGGTTTTCACATGACGCACCCCAAGGGGTGAATTGACATTCATCGCTCCTCCAGGGGAAGAAGCATATGGAGGCTCCGCCGGGATGGGCTCCGTGATCTGAATTGCCAATCAGTCCATGTCTGAGCCTCAGCTGGGAAAACCTTGCTGCTAATAAGCCTTCATGCTCCCCCAGTTCCCGCTGCAATCCGTCAGCTGCTAAATACGGCTTCAGCAGTGCTCAAACCGATGAGCAACCTCCAGCAGCAGCTTATTATGGAGAGGTGGGAGCCTTTGCATATGTTAGGTGCAACCAGTTCCTATTATGAAGATCTGCTAGGTCTTCCCTATAACTTGGTAAAATTAGATTAGCCTTAATATAGAATATTGAGTTGGAAAGTAGAAGAGGATGTTAAGCTTGAAAAGAATTTCTCAGATTGTTTGTACTTTGAGCATGTAAAAATACTACCCTCTTTTGAAACTCTGGGTTTTGTCTATTTGTTTATGTTTCGTTTGCTCTGGACATGGTATGTTCTTGTTCATTGCAGGGGAGCTGGTCCCCAGAAGGGACCTTTAAGAGTCCCTGTCAACTCAAACTATTCTATGAGTCTGTGAATCCTTATGGTTTGCAGAGAGCTTGAAATCGCTGGCTATGCAGGAGAAAACCAGTTTTTAATTAGAGCTAAGTTAATAACAGTTCCCATGGTCTGGTTGTCCCACCACTTGGACAAGGTGCCACGCTCTGTTCTGGCTGCAGTGGCCATCACACAGCCACAAACACAGTCAGGGCTTGGTGTCTTTGAGACCCTTATGCCTCATCAATTAAATACAATGTCATTACATCAAAACCAGATGACAAGGAGGTTGTTGAGATCATACACCATCTCAACAGAAATGCAGTGCAGGACTTCCAGCTCCTACCGTAGTGCCCAAGGCACAGGGACTGCTGTTGGCACACACTCCTTGGTTGGGCAACCACTACTTGAAGAAATATGAATGAGGTAGGCTTTGTATGGTTGGAGACCCTTGAACACTTGCTTAATGGAGTCCCTCAAATTCCCAGTGTGACTTGATCATATTTTTAGCCTGACTTCGATTCCCCCTTTGCAGTTAAAGATTTTCATGCTTTCACACTGTGGATGAAGTCATGAGGGCAGCTGGAAAATGTACTGAGAGCTTTGGCAGAGCAGAGATTCTCCGTGTTTCTGAAGGAAACAAGACTCATGCAGTCATGTTCCATGAGTGTGCCACCTGCTTCCCTTACAAACTACAAAATCTGCTGGCTGCTTTCTAGGCAACTTGGTAATGGTGCTGGGCATCAAATATAGGCATAAGTTGTGTAAAGTTGAGCAGCAAGCTGCCTTCCTACTGCACAGAATCCACGGTCACAGCTTCAGTACCTGAGTTTAATGGGAGGAGGGAGCAGATGTGGATGTCTGAGTTCAGACTGCAAGGAAAAATTGTCAGCAGAAATCCTTTTATAAGTGACCTCAGCACTTGGCCAGAATCGCATGGAGCTTGGTTCCAGCTCTGATGTAAACACCAGGTCTTGTCCTGAGACTGGGATATACTGGGCACATGAAGTAGCATTACATACTTGCATGCTTTTTCTGTCTGAGCTGTGGTCACTTTCTTGAGCAGCTAAGTCACTCTTTGAGAATGGAGTGTAGGCTAACTTCAAGTGGGCTTAGAAATCTGTATGCGAATTATTAATCTGAAGGCTTTCACCCAGCTCCTGCCATGTCCTACGAGCACCTATGCTTTTTTTTTCTTTTTTTCTTTTTTATTGATATATCTTAAAGCTTCCCCAGAGCTTCCTGCCCTCAGATCTGAAGGGTTGGCTGCCTTCTCCTGCCTTCACCAGCACCCTGAGCACCAGCACTGGCATTTCCACTGAGTGTGAAGACATTGCCCTGGAAAGCTTCTCCTTTTTCACATAATCATGAACTGGCTGAGGTTGGAAGGGACCTCTGGAGGCCATCTGGCCACCTCTCATGTTGTGGAATCTTGTCCTTCTGATCTGGCTTATCATGTGTTCTTCATTTGGAGGAAGGGAGCACTTGAACACCCCCAGATGAGTTTGCAGCCAGCTGGTGGAGGTGAGCTCAACCCTCCCTTGAACTGGATCTCAGCCTGGATGAACCTCACAAGCCCTGCTCAGAAGGTCTGCCAAAATGTTATAGAATCATAGAACCATTAAGGTTGGAAGAGAGCATTAAAATCACCAAGTCCAACCGTCAGCCCATCCCCACCATGGACACTAACCATGTCCCCCATTCTGCAACTGTCTGGTACTTCAGAGGAAAACACACATCAAGGAAGACCAGAAGGTACCTGACAGAAAGGAAAACTTAGGAAATTCCCTAAGTGGCTAAAATAAACTCTGTGATGAAAAAAAAAAAAAAATCTCCCTGTGGAAAGTTGTGGTTACACTGGATAGGACCCATTCCACCTGACCTGCAAGGTGGTCTTGGTATTCATACTGGTCATTCAAACCTTATTTACTGCTAATGGAGAGAAATGGGCACCTCCAGCAGACTCATCTGATGGTGGTTGCCTAAAATAGGCCAAACAAATTGCTCCTGTTCCTCTCCACTTACATATCCAAGAGACTAATGCAAGTATGGACACCTCCTTGGGGACCTCTGGCACTGGGAGAGGTGAGCCCCTCCTGAATGACACCAGCACAGCCCTTCCAGTCCACATGAAACTCATAGAGTAATGAGTGGGGACTTCCCAAACCCTACACTCATTGCATAGCAAGTCAGTGCAGAGCACCTCAACCTCAGCTCTGTCTGCTTGGACGATTTGGGAACATTGGAAGGGGCAAAGGTGAGGAATCCATTTACCTGGGTAAAC
This sequence comes from Numida meleagris, assembly GCF_002078875.1. Lineage (NCBI taxonomy): Eukaryota > Metazoa > Chordata > Aves > Galliformes > Numididae > Numida > Numida meleagris. Next base: position 3,361,276 of record NC_034425.1, read on the forward strand.
AACTTTGGGATCTATAGATGTAAAACAATGTCAGTTATTGGCGTTGTCATGTGATGCTCTGGTGTTTGGCGAGTTCTGAAAAGATTTCCCTCTGAAACTGCCTCTTCACACTTTCCCTGAGTGAAGTATTTTGCTACTCAGATTTGTGATTTAATAATCATAAATAATGGAGCCTTTAGTGCTGTATTTTTAAATGAGTGAATGGTGAGAATCTACTTTAAGAAATTGTATGAATGCCTATCACTTGTATGCATATAAATGTATTCAATTAGCACTCAAATCTTGAGTTATCTCCTGATGGAAGGCAAAACCTTTTGAATTCAGTCCCATGCAAGAAATACTGTGTCATTTAACTCACAAAAGGATGCCATGCACTTAACAGATAATGACTGAAGAGGATTTTGCTGTATTGCCTGCTCAGCTGCTTGGGAGGACAAAGAAAATAATTCCCCTTTTAGGATCCTACGGGGGTAATGAGGAAACCCTCTGTACTGATCTCACATAACACTGGGAAGGGGAAGGAAATAGCCTGATGGGCCAAACTGGCTGCGATTTCATTGTTGTGCTCTTCCATGCACTTTGCATGTTTTGTCTGTGGTGCTAAGCCAGTGGCTAACCTGTCTCTGAACCTGCCACCAGCACACAGAGATTACTCACCCTGGATACTGCACTTCAGCAAATGCAGAATTAGCCCTGGCTAAGTAATCTTGTTAGCGTGATTCAGTGTTAAATGGATCTCGATTAAATGGGCCTTTATATTGTCCCAGCTGGAGATGATAAGCCTCCACAAGGAAATGGCAGGAGACTGAAGGAAATTGCTTTACTTCAGACTGGGACGTTTAACCCCATAAAACACTTCCAGCTCCCCTGTGCTTCTGCTTCTCCTCCCTTCCTTCTGCTTTTGTCCTCAGTGGCCATGGGGGACAGCAGGGACAGGGCATCGCCTTGTGCCACCCATGGGTTGGGACAAGAGCAGGGTGGCCCCGATGGGGAAGGTGGGGATGGGTGCTCTGCTTAGGACACTAATCACTCTTTTGTTAGCACTTTTTCAAACCCTCACTCCAAATGCTTGTGCCAAGTTGCCCCATCACCCCGGAATCGGCACAGCCGGTGCCACCAGTAAGTTTATTAAGGAACAAACCCCAGGAGAGCAGAATCTTGAGTCTCATCTTAAAAGAAATAGATTCCTTAAATGTGCCACTGGGACTTATTGGGAGCAGCTTGGGGTTTATCTGTGTGAGATAGAAATCAGTGCTGTGTGTTGCAGTATCAGAACCTGACACTTCATTTCTCCTCGCTATTAGCTTTGGCAGCACATGCAAGGGCTGGGTAAGAGGAAAATGGCATTAAAATCCCCAAGGGGCTTCCAGTGCGGAGGCAAGGCATGGGGCTCTGCTGTGACAGGGGCAGGAGAGCTGGGAACTGAGTCTGCTCTCTGAGGGATCCTTGGAAGCAAAGATGGGGGAAGATGCTGTGCTGCAAGTAAAAACTGAGAGGGAAGATGTCAGATAACAGTGCCTCATCTATGGCCTCTGTGAATGGGCATTGTCAGTAAGAGGCTTCATGAGGCAGGTGACAAGGGAGACATCAATTGCCCATCTCACCCTACTCCGATGGGTGCTCTCCCCCTGACCTGACAGGTTTCTTCTCAGCCCAAAATATGGATTATCTCTGTGGACTGAGAGACCCTAAGAGGACACATGGGAAATCTCGGCTCTGCAGCATTCAGATGGTCTGGTAGCTCTTTTCCAGACCATTGACAGGAATAGGGTAAACATGCAGCTACTTGAATTTTCCCATAAATTTTGCATTTGAGCTGGATTTACATGCTTGTGATATTTTCCAGTCATGAGTCCCAGCACGGTGAAGCAACCAGTTTGAGAATGGCTGCAGAAGGGCAAGAAATTATATAATCTATTAGAGATTTCCTTCATTATCCCTCTAATCAAGGCTTCTATCAGTCTCCTTTGATGTGCTCGCTGCTGGAAAAAAAAAGATCTTCAAGTAAACTGATGCTGGAGATAATTAATTAACTTGCCATCCTCCTGCCTTACAGACAGAGACAGCATAAGAAAGAAGTGTCCTTTGCAATTACAGATCTGCAGTCTTCCATCGTAGTGCTGACAGCTTCCAGGACGTGAAGTGGAAAAGCATTTTACCAAACTTTCAGGCTTTGACCATCAGTTCCTTCACTTGAGACTATTTACTCCTGCTCGTGTTTCTCATGCTGTTAGACATCACCCTTGATGGTGAAAAATGGGTTTAATACTTGAGCAGTTAAAGTTGTACGCAGTCTAAGCTGGTAATGTTATTTTTCCTACACTTTCCTTGTAGCAAATACCTCACCTCTGCCATCCTCAGATTATTGTACATGAAATCCACCTTTATTAGGATAGAATAGAAAATCAAGAAGAAGAACTGGGTCAGTGGAGTGGTATTGATGCTGCACATCGCTGTCAGCATTCCCCAGAATTTTTCCTAGGGCTTGGCAGTAGGCAGAGGACCATTTCCATCCCGGGAACCAGCTTGCCCATGCCAACAGGCGGATGGCTTTCCAAATACGAAGTCTGGAAGACATGGTTTATCTCTCTAATGATGTAAAAACAAGATTTAAATTCCTCAACTCAAGCCAAGCCTGAGATGGCGGGGGCTTGCTCAATAGAAGCGTGCCCAGTGCAGCTTTGGTCTCTGGAAATGGAGGTGAAAGGAGAAAGATGATTTTTGGTAAGAGTGATCACCTTCAGAAGGACAGGGAGCTTCCCTTCCTGCCCACCTGGCAGGGAAAACGTTTTCATCTTCAAAGCATCTCTGTAACCTTCAGCAATTTGGACTTGTCCATTATGAAAGCGACTCTCTCGCAAACTATAATTCCTCGCCTGGGTCTGTAAGTACTGAAAAGCTCTTAATGAATGTCCTTTCTCACACACTCCTTGTACATAGAAGTCTCCCTCTCCCTCTTTCTCAAAAAAAAAAGGAAAAAAAAAAAAAGAAAAAGAAAAAAAAAAAACAAGGGCTAATTAATTTTAAGCCTCTTTGTGGCAAAGCCTAAGAACAGGATTTTCCAAAATACCAGGGGGTCCATCTGGTGCAAAAAGCTCGCTCCCTTACCAAGGTATTTGTTTCACTGGGGCTTTTAGGCCCAGAAATTTCCCATTGGCAGCGATGCAGTTGTACTGACCTGGAGCATTGCATGGCACTGGGGATGGTGGGGATGGTCCTCGACCAGAGCAGCTTCCCTGGGCTGCTCCCACGTGCAATGTCTTCATTGCCCGGCGTTGTTCGCAGCTATCTTTGTTAGCAGAACTCTGAGCTTGGAGAGAGACAAGGGAAGCATCAGCTCCAACGAGGAGAGCTGCTTATTTCAACTTAATCTGTTCTTCGGAGCTAATTAGCCGTATGCTTGCTCATGGTGAGAGAAGTGTTTACTGAATGGAAAGATGAACTGATGGAGCATTATGTGAGTTTGTAAGTGAGTGGCATGCAATGGAGAGTAACAAAAGTAATGACGAATGCATCTTTTCTCCCTGCCTAGGAGCGCTTCATCCTTCCTCCCTGAACTGCTCCTTGACAATCTTTTGTTCTTTCTCTCCTTTCCCTTTTTTTCCTGTCTTTCAGCAAAGAGTGAACCATCAGGTAAATCTCTTCCAGAAAACAGCCTTTGAAGGAGTCAACAGCAAGTAGGGATTCTGCTTTTCTTCTCCTTTTTGCGTGCTTGTGATGCAAATAGTGGGCAGGGAAATACATTTTGTCCCATGGTAGTGTGTGCAACATTCATGCGGCTGTGAGCAATGTGGAAGTGTGGTAACGTTGAAGGATTAAGCTTGAGCACTTGTATTAGGAGAAATGGAATGCCGTGCCATGTGTTGTGCAAATGGTTACCCAAATGTTTGCAGTCCTGGCAAGGCTTTCTTGCCATGAGGATCTGAAGTAATTTTCATTATGTGCACAAAACAGTCTGCGGAAGCAATGGCATTGTTAACAACAACAACAAAAAAATAGACCTGAACATGCTGCTGAAATTAAAGTGATTGTGCCCGTTGTATTTGAATTTTTAATTCATCTCCCGCCAGCTTCTCCTTGGTTAGTGGTCAATCCAACCCCAACTCCAGGCTCAGCCCTGCGAGACACAGCGTGTGGCTGATTGCAGCTGATGGGGAGAAAGGGGCTTGCACTGGATCTTGCTTTAATCTCTGGATAAATGGGGACAAATGAGGGCTGTGTGGGCCGGCAGCTGGTGACAGCTTGCCCACATCGTTATGCCAGAGGAGCCCCACATCAAACAGTGCTAAGAGGGATCCCAATGGCTCTGCTGACAAATCAGACTCGTGTGAGTGAGGGCACCCTGTGGATTATGGGAGCTGGCATTGGGGCTGCCAGAAATGGACCAGGCCCAGAGAGCATCGCTCTGGAGAGTGTTTTAGTGCTTGCATCTGGGTATTGTCACGGAGGAGACCTGGCTCGGGGTCACCTGAGGGCAGGCGGATTGCCTCGGCTGCCTTTAAGGGGTTTATCCCAGGAGGCAGCTGGCTGCTGGGAATCCAGCCTGCAGCCAGGTGGGTCTACTCCTCCCCAGTGCACCCAGTGCTTCCAGAACCAATGCAGTGTTGCATCGGTTGCCGGGGTCATTGCTGGGCCCTGGCCTCTCCTGCTTCCCCCCAAAGGACAGCACTGAGCTCTCGAGAGCTCTCCCCGTGCAACGGATTAGAATATGCTGAACTATGGAGACTTGTCTTAATTAATGCTTTAAATAAGGTTGCAGCTAGAGCTGGAGAAATAATCAATAGTGAATCATCTACTCGGCACATTCAGCTCTTTTCGGTTGGTGAGTTATCTGTAAACAGCTTGCAGTTTTCTACGTTCATTCATTATTTAGAATTATTTCCCAAATAATTCCCTCGGATTGCCCTTGGTTCACAGGCAGCATGTTGAGCACGGCCACGTCACAGAATCATGGAATCAGAGAATGGCTTGGGTTGGAGGGGACCTTAGAGATCATCCAATTCTAACCCCCTGCTCTGGGCTGGTTGCCAACCACCAGAGCAGACTGCCCAGGGCCCCATCCAACTGGGCCCTGAATGTCTCCAGGGATGGGGCATCATGCCCTGGGCATGCAGTGCACCTCTCCCCATTACAGCCCCATGTCTTTGTGGCTCCAATGCATTGGTGGCAGTTTGGATGATGAAAAGAATTTCTTCCTGATAAGAACTGGAGCGAAGCTCATTTCAGGTAGCAGCCCAACAGCTGCTGGATGGCACCTGGTTTCATTTACCGCTGACACCAACTGGATTGTTTTAAGCGGAGGACACAAATAGGCTCTGACATAAATCAAAGCAAACACCAGCTGCGGGTCAGCCGAGGGCTGGCTGCCAGGGCTGTGCTGAGGTGTGGGGAGCAGGAGCTGGCTGTCTCTGTGCTGGACACATCGCTGCTACCAAAGGCTGCTGGGGGACTGGGCATCACCTCCAATGCAGATGGCAGTGTGGGGAATTTGGGGAGATAATGGGTCTTCTGGTACTTAGAGTGATGCAGTGTAGAGAGAGGTAGAGATGGTTCCAGCTCTTTGGAAGAAGAAGGAGAAAGGAGTGCTGCCTCAAAGGGATTAGTCCAGCACAAAAAAAGCCTCCCAAATGGTGCCACTGATATGGGCTGGCTTAGCAACAGGGATCAATACAATAGCTCCAGGACCAAACCTCCTGCTCTCCAACAACGCATCCCTCCACCCTCAGCAATGTCCCAGGGCTGCAAGAACTGCCTGCATCCCTCCCCAGCCGAGGCACAAAATAAAGCCTGCATCCACCCTACCCCAAGTCCCCCTGCAGCTGAGCCTTCCCACCCCACTAACAGGGGGAGAGGGCTTTTTTTTCCTTCTTTCTTTTTTTCCTTGAGTCAAAATCAATGATGATGACAGAGTTATAAGGTGAGCGATGGGAAAGGAGAAGAAAGCACCCGGTGTCAAATTTGATGCAGGAGGCAGTTAGAGGAACCTATTACTAGTTCTGTTGCCTTAGGGTATGTTGGTGGGTACATAGGAGAGTGTAATGTCAGCGAAACAGGAGAGCAGTCTCTTTCCCCTTGAACCCTTATCATTAATGTGGAAGGCATACATTGTCAGCTATTAGTCTGGAGGGGAGGGAGAATAGCACGCGAGATGTCTTAGTTTGGAAATGGAGTTTGACTCAACGCCGACTGCCGTGCTGGGGGTGGAGGCAGCTGGTGTTGGTACGTGGGCAGCGTTTGGGGTGATGACACTGCAAGGGTCCCAGTGCTGCGGCTCCTGGTGGGAGGAGACCCCACATACCTTGTGCCAACTCCGACAGCCCTTCCCAGTGCTTCCTGCAGCAGTCCCCCTCCCACTCCTCGGCTCCCAGTCCCTGACTTACCCACTTGGTGCAGTTTCCCTCATTTAGGAAATGTAAATAATTTTGAGGGCTCTGCTAACCCCCAGGTTACATGGGTAACTCCTCTTTGTGTTAACGGGAGGATCTCTCAAATTCTCTGCATGTGAATGAGCATCACTTCCACACTGAGTCTCCTCCTGCAGCAGCAATGGTGCTCAACAGAATATCTGAAAGAAAGCACAAAATAGACCTTTTGCCTTGGGATGTTCCTTTTTTTCTCCTTATTTGAGAGGGGCCCATTGCACTGCTGCCTGTTGTCACCCCTGCCCATTAGTCCCTTCCTCCTTTGGTTTGCCACTGTGGGTCCAGCAGCAAGGTGTGGAGTTACAACGTGTGATGTTGCTGCAGCACAGGGAGGTGGAAAATGTGGTCCTGCTCGTGTCCTGAGGAGAAAAATGGATTCTGAGCAAGTAAGGCCAAGCCACCCCTGCTGTGCATCTGCCTGCACGCGTACATCCCAAAGTCCCCCATTTTGCATTCCTGCAGTGCCCAACCCGAGATGCATGTTATAGAATCACAGAATGGTTGGAATTGGAAGGGACCCTTAGGGGCCATGTGCTCCAATTCCCCAGCAATGATCACGGACACCCATGGCTCCATCAGTGCTCAAAGCCCCATCCCCTGACCTTGGTTGTCTGCAGTGATGGGGCACCACCACCTCTCTGGGCAATCTGTGCCACTGCCTCCTTGCAGGTCCCTCACACCAGCAGCCCGTCTGGATGGGAGAAGACAAATGTGAGTGTGGCTGAGGCTGCCATAAGCCCACAGCTCTCCTCATGTCCAGATCCCAAACCCAGAGGAAATGCCCCATTGGTTCCCAGCAGCAGCCTGTGCTCACTGCCTCACGCTTCTCACTGCTGCTCTCGTCCAAAGCTCCCGCCACCGTTCACAGGGGAAAATAATGCATTAATCCTGCTAATGAAGATAAATTAGAGTAGCAGCTTTGGAAAAATACCATCGGTCAACAGCGAGCTGCTCCCTGGGGTGGGCGCAGTGCTCTGCCCCCGCAGCGCTCTCCTGTCCTCACTGCTGTGTGTGCGCTCACGATTTAAAGAATCAATAAATAACCCCCTCCCCCCCCCCCAGACTCTCCCCAAATTCCAACGCAGCAATATGTACTTCTGGTGTGAGCGTGGCGGGGCCGCTGGCAGCCTCGGGGGCTGTCACTCAGCTCCTTCATTAGAAGGAAAAAAGTGCTCGGGAGCCTCCGCTTCCCACAGCGATTTCATTTCAAAGCTGTTGCGAATCAGGGGAGAGTGGGATCCGAGGGTTCGCTTTGCTTTTGGGTTGCCAAACGAGAGGAAAAACGTTCGTAATTTGGGGAATTGTTTGGTGGTCTTAAAGAGTGGGAATCCCGGTGGATGTTGGGGGGAATGGCAAATTTAGGGGGGATTTGGTGGAGAGGAAGATGGCAAAGGCAGAACGCTCTGCGTGCTGCAGGGCTGTGTAATGTTGTACCATCCACGTCTGCTGCAAAAGAGAAAAAACAAACCAAACCAAAAGGCTGTTAGCTGTGCGGCGAGATTGCTTTTCTTGTATCACTCCAAAAACATCGCTCTGCTATTTATTTCATTAGAGTAAACCTTCCTGTAGCTGGTAAATGAATTCCGAGAAGCGCGAGGAACCGCAGGATCAGGGACTTTGCTTCATTTGGGATTGTGTGCAGCTAATATTCTGGTTAAATAAATACATTTTACTAATTGGATTACTCAGACAGTGTAATATACTGCTGGATTTCCAACATGATGCTAATAAATTGTGTGAAGAACTTAATCATGTTAGCCTCCAAAAAGCTTGTAAGAGATGAAATTAAAAAATAAGTAGAAGTTGACATCTATTGCATTTCGCAGTGTCTTCATTTCCCTCATCCTTCTTAGAGTTCTCCTTACCGGAGCGTGGCTGATGGGGATTTTTTTTAATCTGCAGTGATTAGGCAGGAGGGAGCAATGGAGCAGCCCCTGTTGGGTGGCATTTGTGTGAAGGCAGAGGGCTGAGACCTTAACATTGCATTATGGAGGCAACGGTGCTTTGAGATTCTGAAGTGGATGGTGGGGATGCACAGTGAGCGTGGGGTCTGTGGTCTGGGCTGGGGGCTGCATGAGCCAAAATCGTAGAGTTGTGAGCCACTAAGGTTGGAAAAGACCTCTTGGATAACCAAGCCCTACCCCAGCCCACCCCCACCATGTCTGCTATCCACGTCCCTCAGTGCCTCATCTCCACGGTTCTTGAACACCTCCAGGGACGGTGATCCCAGCACTCCCTGGGCAGCCTATGCCAGTGCATCACTGCTCTTTTGGAGGAGGAATTTCTCCCAGTACAATGCAGCACACGGTATCGCTGCCACCATCCACCGGTAGAAACACCTCTTCCCGCACACCCACTGCGTGTCTCTACCGCATGAAGAGAATGAAACAAATCCTTCCCTTCTTTTTTTTTTTTCCCCCTTCATTCTTTGATAGAAATATAGTGAGAGAGATAATGGCTCTCCCTCTCCAGGAGTCGGTGACGAATGGTCTGTTATCTGTTTTTAACCTGGAGCCCCACCAGCAGAGCAGCACCGTGGGTTACGGAGAGAGCTGGGGATGTATTATTTAAGGCGCAGCCAGCTGTCAGTAGGGTCTGCACTGTAGTGAGAAACAAATAGCAGGCAAAGGGAGTTCTGTGCCTTGTGTTGCAGGGGCAACTCAGGAATCCCCCAAGCAAAGCGCGTGTCTGCGGTGGGCTCTGAGCCCTCTGCAACTGCAGAGCTCCGTGCGTGCTGCGCTCCCCTCCCCACTCCTACAGATCTGCTCCTGATCAAAGTCCCCTTTGGTTTTTCATTCCCCCTTTAAAAGAAGCATTGTCTGCATGAGGCCTCACCCTGCATTTATTTATATTTTCGCTCGCAGCGGGACTTAAAAACAACAAACCAGCCCCTGGAATGGCAGCAGCTTCCCCGTAACCCGAACCTCATTGAAATACTAATAACCAGGTTTTGATGCAGCTTTGAGGGTATTAATGCAAATGTTTTTCTGACTCTCCAGGTTTAATAGCAACAGCTTATACAACTCTAATTAGCATAACAAAATTCAGTGATGAGGAGTAAAACGCTTGTCTTGTTTGATGTTTCCTGGTAATTAGCAACAATAATGATGTGTGCAGTATTCCCAGCTCAGAAGATGGCAGGGAGCACTCAGCAACTACCTGGGGTGTTGTGGGGCCCAGGGCTGATGGAAACGTGTACCTCCGTGCATCCCTAAACCAAGGTGTGCCCTCGGTGCTGTGTGTGTGAGCACAGCTGCAGCCCAGCAACATGGTGATGTTCCCATATTGCTCCGTGTAGAGGTGTGTGATTGGATGTGTACACAGCATGGGGACACGCATGCTCTTACTGCATCCTAAATGCCCGTGCTGCCTTTTAGATGCCTCTGTTTGCAGGCATGGGGCTTTGCTTTGCTTTTGAGTTCTCTTTGGCCTTGAGATGCAGCAAGAGAAGTTCAGGTTGAATATTAGGAACAATTTCTTCTCAGAAAGAGTGGTGATGCACTGGCACAGGCTGCCCAGGGGTGTGATGGAGTCACCATCCATGGAGGTGTTCAAGAACTGTGGAGAGGTGGCACTGAGGGACGTGGTCGGTGGCCATGGTGAGGATGGGTTGGGGTAGAACTGGATGATCTTAGAGGTTTTCTCCAACCTTGATGATTCTATGATAAGATTTCTTTGCAGCTACAATCCCTTCTCATTGGAGGAGCCGTAGGCTTTGCCCAGACAAGGAGCCTCCTTCATCCCCATCTCAATGTGCATAAGAGGGGCAGGATTACAAGGTGCTGGTGCCAAGGTGGGGCCCAGAGCAATGCATCACCCACTGCTGGAGGTGTCGGCCCCTTGGGGATGCTTCAGTTCTCCTGCTGCTCACCCCTGCCATGATGCATGCCCCCAGCCCTGGCCTTCCCATCAGCCCCACGTCAGCTCGGTATCTCTGCCTCCTGCCAGCTCCCGATCCTCAGCACCGTACAAAAAGCTCTCGTTGTGTTAAGTCATGAAGCAAAGCGTCCAGGGTAATAAATCCTGAACTGGCCGAAATAAACCCTCTTTTCATGTGGTGTGCAGTTGACTGTACGGAGGGCAGCGCTGAAGGCACTTATTGAGATAAATGCTCTGGTTGAGTTTTTAAAAGGACTCGATAATGTCGAGAACAGAAGATGACAAAATTAGTTGAGAAGTTAAACTACCTGCTAGCGAGATGAATTTCTGTGGCAATCTGGAAACAACGTGGGGACATGGCCAGCGTGGTGGAGGAGCTCCGTGTCCTGCTGGAGTGCTGGATGGAGCCCTGCAGCCAGCAGGCGTGTCGGTGTCCTGATCCAACACAGCACATCCTTTGTTTCCTTCCTGAGAAGGCTAATTTTGTGAAGCTGATGTATAATCTGCGAGTGCCTCTGCTCTGTGGCACTCCTGGGAGAGAGAAATTGTCTGCTGGGGGATAGGATGGATGCAGGTAGGGCTGCTCAATTGCCTTTCCCCGTCCCCTCCGCCCTCCCAGCGCTTCTGAAACGACTCCTGCCATGAGGCACCCCGAGACAAGATGCATTCATTCATATTAATAGCACTGGAGTATTTGCATGGGTAAGGTGGCTCAGACAGAAGCATTCATGATGAGAAGAATAATGCGGTCCAGGCAGCCTTCACAAACCACTCTGGGGAAAAGCTTCCCACTTGTGTGCAGCGGGAAGCTCTCGCTGTGCTACTCACATAAGCAAGCACAAGCCAAACTGACAAGCTGCAAGCACCAGCCTGGAAATGTCCCTGCGTGCAGCCTCAGGCTTCCTGCATCTTCATACCGACAGACTGGGGGCACATGGGGACTCTCGGGGGGCCTGGGGTCACCTGCAGCCCCCCCGGGTGACAATGCTGGGTGCTCCGGGAGCAAGGCACCGAGCTCCCAGGCACTGCGCTGCCTCTACCAGAGAGGAAATTCCTTCTGAGTGAGATCACATGCAGAGCCCCTGCCTGCAGAGCTCCTGCAGCCCCAGCTCCTGCAAAGCACGGCAGAATCTCTGAGCATTCCATAGCAATGTGTGTTTGCTAGCTAGCACTCAGCATGGAGAGGTGGAGGGCTGCTCTGCTACTGATCGTGGCTTGGTGGCTGCAGCAGGCGAGCATCGTGAGATGCTTTGGTGGTCTGTCACATCAGGCTGGCTATTAGGAACAGTTTCTTCCCAGTAAGAGCAGTGATGCACAGGGAGGCAGGGAGTCACCGTCCCTGGAGGTGCTACAGAACCATGGAGATGTGGCATTGAGGGATGTGGTCGCTGGGCATGGTGGGATGGGTTGGGGTTGGAGTTGAGGATCTGAGGTTGATCCAGATTGCTCAGTGCCAACAGAAATAGGAGCTGAGATGGACAGAGCCTGGTGTGGCCAAGCAGCGAACACTTGCACAATTGTGAGTGGATGTGATTGTGTACTAGAAATATTCTAGAATTCTTTTAATTCTAATCACATAATCTGCTGCAGAGAAGAGTGTGAAGCTTGTTGCTCCTCCAGATTTCAGCCAACACACCCAAGCTCCCAGCAGAGTGGCACCAGCGCCCATGGGTTTTCAGCAAGCCCGGATGGTTGGGCACATTGTGATGAGCTTCAACCTGAAACAACACTGAGCTCTCTCATGCACAGAACAGACCTTTTGGAAGGGATTAGTGTGATTTCAATGCAGCTCCCCAAAAAGCAGAAGTCCGGCCTATGGCCTTGGCCAAGCAAAGCCATCTCCAAGGCCGTCATCCCCAAGCGGGCGCTGTCTGCAGGCGGCAGTGAGAGGTGACAGCCCCGGCATGGTGCAGAGAAGAAGGCTGCTGCCAGCAGCTCTGCTCCTCTCTGGTTTGTAGGCGTGCAGGTTGCCCAGAGCCTGCGTGGGTGTGAGCGATTGAAATGCAAAGTCGGCCTTCGTGTGTTCGGAGGAGCGTGGTCTGCAGCTGGAGATGGATCACCAATCTTCCAGGGAACAGTGCTCTACAAGGTTAAGCATGTTTGCAGAAGAAATATGGATAATGCTCTTATCATGTATGACCTTTACTATATGTGTAACATTGTCAGTGACAAAAATGCCATTTTTTAAATGGTTTTCACACTATGGTATCCAGCCATTAATCATGATGTATGTGAGTGACTCTATATTGTTTCTCTGAAATTGCAGCATTAGATTACTTTCCATCCTGGCTGCTCACATGAATTGTACCCCGTTACATTGAGCAAGGTTCCTATTTCAATGCCTCATGTCCTTCTGGCCCCACATTTAGCCAAAGGAACAGAGAGAAACTTCCAAGGCACAGCACTGCTGCTCCCCTCCCCTTCCCTGGCAGACAATTTGTGCATGTGTGCGTATAAACGGTGCACTTACCTTAAGAGATTTCTCTAATCCAGGAGTTGATAAATGACTCCTTCAGACACCTCTGCTGATGCTGCATTTTTAATGTAGACAAACTGTAGCTCTGGCTCTGGTCTCTGCCTCCCCTCTACTGCCATCTCCACTCTTCATGACTTGATTGCATGTTGCGCGTTACGACTTGGGTGCTTTTACTTCCAAAGTGTATTTTGATTTACCTTCTGCAGCGCATTTGGAGGTGGCACGTACGCACGTGCAATGCACTTGGAAGTGGTGTGCGTGTGCATGCAATGAGTTTGGAGATGGCACGCATGTGTGTGCAATATGTTTGGAGGTGGCACGCATGTGCGTGCAATGAGTTTGCTGCTGGAGCAAGAATGAATTAAGCAAGTCTATGGGCAGTGAAGACTTTCCAATGGAAATGTGGACTTGCTGCATCCGTACAGACCCATGCATATCCATAGAGGAAGAGGGATTCCTTGCATTTCATGTCTGGAAACTTAACTAATTAATGCCTAGACCTGCGCCTGCTCATCAAGCAGAAGGGAGGGCACCGAGGTTGCTGGGCAGAGAATTGGGCTGTTGGGATGAAAATGGTTTCAGAGCAACAAAAATGTCCGTATTCCTGCAGCTCACTGGCTTCCAGCATGACCTCAGGTGCACCAGAACAGCTCTGTCACAGGGTACTGCTCCCACCCGCCTGACCCTCACCAAAGCTTTTTGCCACTCTCTCTCTTACTACTTGCAGGTGTTCTGCCTGGTACTGAAGGGGCTGATTTCCTTTACGCCACTTCCATAATCACAGCAATGTCTTTTGCTTTCTGTCTTCTGCTCCCCACAGCCTCTCCCACCACCTCCCCTACGACCGCGCTGGAGCATCTTGAGATGAATAAATTATGTGCATGTGGGAACAAATGCAAAACAAACTGCAGATGCACGTGAGACCAGGCGCGTCTCGTCTCTTTGTCTCTGTATCTCTGCATGCTTTTACTTCCAACTCTTTGCTTTTCTAATGAGCCTCTCTGTGCCACAGGCGTGGGACTTCCATGCTGATCGTCCTCCCATTTGGTGGGGCCATTGATGACAGCTGTTCCTCCCTGTCCATGTGTCTCAAACACATCTTAAAGTGATCCCCAACCTCATTTTCCCAACGTACCTCCACTGTCTCCTCTCTTCTTTTTTTTTTTTTTCCTGAGCAATAGTTTGATGCTCAGACCCATTCTGGCTGCATAGGGACAATTTAGGGACATAGAGCTCCTCAGTGCCTCCCCTCTGCCCACGGGTTGGTGCTGGAGGCATTCTCCTTGTTCCACGCCATGCAGTGAGTCAAACTCTGCTAAGTAACTAAATAAAGATGTAATTTTAATGATGATTAAATTGAAGCACCTCATTAATTTCATGTGAGAGGTGGGGAAGTACACGGCAGCGCTTTCCTAAATTCATTGTTTGTCTGGCTGCAAGACGTCCCCTCTCAACGTCTGGTTGAGTCTAATTTAAGTATGTAAATTTAATGGTTCAGTAAGTAAAATTGCCTTTATTGTTTGGAATGGTTTGCACAGTAATTTACGAGCTAGCAAGGCTCATTTGATAGGAGTGTATGATGGAGTAGGTGACTACAGTGAAGGACATGTTTATCTTAAGGATGCAGGAGGAGAGCACAGATAGCAGCATCCCGTGTCTGGGACAAGAAGAGCAGCTCTGCGGGACAGAGGTGTGGATGATTGGAGCCCAGATGGGATGTGGAGGATTGCTGTGGGGCGGTGGGGTGAGAGGTGCCTTGGCTGGCACGGGCCAGGCAATGTTACCTTGGTGCTGTGGGCAGTCCTGGTGCCCTCTGTCTGTCACCCCACTGCCCTTAGTTGCCATCACTTGCTCCTCAAGGCTCCTCCGTGCTGTAACCAGCTTGTTATTACAACATCCCTTATTTAAAACAGCTCTTGCCGAAGAGCTTGGAGTGCTTTTCAGCTTTAATTAATCCTCACAGCACGCTTGTGCTCGGGAAGCTGTTATCACCCTCACCCCGTGGGCTGACACCTGGGGTGGCACGGCTCTGCAGGGGTCCCCAGTGGGAAGGGATGGGGCTGCGCCCCAGGACACCTCAGCGTGCATTTGCCCTTTGAGCATCTTGCAGATGGGTTCAGAGTACAAAAAGATCACGGCCAGGAAAGCTTTCTAGGCTGGAAACATCCTCACTGTGCAGCCGTGCCGTCACTGCTCAGCACTGCCTGCAGCAGGCGCGATGCGCTTAACCCTGTGGCTGCTGCACTGCAGTGGGAGGGCATTGGCAGGGCTCTGTGCTGGGGGCACATCCATTTGTTTTGCTAAGTAGACAGCGCGTAGCAAAGAGTGTGATGAGAAAGGAGGGAGCTGGATGATGTGGAGAAAGGGGTAATTAAAGAAATGGAAGGAAATCTCCCGACGTGCACTCTCAGGGCTGCTCCCAGGGGCTGGGTGGGAGCTGTCGGGGTGTTCTCTGTGTGGTGGGGATGGGCTAATGGTTGGACTATCTGATCTTAGTGGTCTTTCCAATCTTCATGGTTCTATGATTCTGTGTTCCACCGCTTGGCAGGTGAGCGAGGGATGGGGCACCTTCAGCCCAAGGAGGGGCAGCCAGGGGAGGGAGGAATCCAGGCTCTCTTCCTGTGCCCATGGTGAGCAGGACCCACCAGCCAACTGCGCTTTCTCTCCATGGTCATCTTCTGCTGGAATCAGCTGGTGCTTTGCTCCCAGAGGCTTTAAAATCTGAGCTTAGGGGCTGTGCTCCCCATTCACCCCCACTAATGACCCCTCACCAAAACCAGATCGAGCTAGTGAAGGATTCCGCGCTGCAGGAATGAATGTCAGCCTGGATGAGGTGTCTGGTTGTTGTTGGGTTTCCCCCTTCTGAGGTTCCCATGGGGGCTCGGGGGCTCTTCCCTTGTAGTCTCCTCTTGGGTGGCTTTCTGAGGGTTACCACAGCCAGGAGGGCCCGGTGTGCTCGTGCCTTATGGGATGGGGCTGTCAGCACAGCACAATGCAGGAAACAGAAACATGGAATTAACTCAGAAATCAGACAAATTCATTCCCAGCTGGCTTTAGAAAACAGTGTGCAGGGGCCAGGAGGTGAAGGCCCTATCTCCTGCAGCACAGAGAGCTTTGGGAAGCCCCACATGGGGCTGTCAGAATGATGGGGTCCTCCTGAAGGCAGCGGAGGGGTTGGCTGCAGGATCCACAGTTCTGTTTTACACAGTGAAATGAGGGAAACTTCCACCCAGGTTTTGAGACAGCAGTAAATATTGTCAGATTCTTTGGTTAAAATTTGGGGAAGGGAGGAATTGTGGGTGTAGGGGGTTGATTTGTTGGTGTTTGGTGGCGGTTGTGTTTGTGATGGTAGTAGGGTGCTGGGGGTTTGGTTGGGTTTGCATGGAGAAGATACACAAGTTTAATGATGGGAAACAGATTTGGGAAACAACAAGCGTTCTGCTGGGGTTGTGCTGCTTTTTCCTGGGCAAAACATAAATAATGTGCATGCATGGTAACGAACTAAAATGTCAGTAATTGAGGTCCTGAGTCACATGGACAGGGAAACTTTTGCACTCATTATCAAAGCCTCAATCTTGCAGTCTACTCCACCAGCAGAACAGCTTCGGCTTTTTGAATCATTTCTCAATCCTGCAAACATCCATTGAAATAAATTCATTTTTCATCCGTGCTTTTCAGCTCTTTTCCATAGCCCTGGGACGTGGCTGTCCTTATATTAATAGGAGCTGCTCCCTGACAACCATTAGATGTGCATTTAAGCCTTTTGCATACCCCGAACATGCTATACCCGCTGCATGTCATGACTGCTGACGAGCGGGGTCAGGCCCTTTCCTCAGTAGATATTGCTGAGCCCATTAGGCTCTAACAGGGTTAGAGCAATTGATATTTACAGTCCTGCTGCAGCCCGGGCGGGGGTACGGAGCAGGGCGAGGGGCGGCGAGCTGCAAGTTGTTGCTTGAATTCATGGTGGGTTTTATTTCTTTGGATTCAGCCAGAAGCGGAAAGCAGGGCACAGCCTGACCTGGTTATGTAAGAGAAAGTGTAAAAATAACCCGGGAGCGGGGAAGTGTGGGAGGAACGGGTGTGTGCGGCTGCTGCTGCTCCAGTGGGAGCCCGGTGCGTCCCAGTCTTTGCTGGGGCACTCCCAGTGGGTGCGTATTGCAGATGATGGGAGCCCAACGGTACAATTGTATGGATTCAAAAGGAGTGGGAAACGGAAAGGAACAGAGCAAATAGAGCAGGGAGGACTGGCTGTGCTGTTAGATATGTTCTGCTCTGAAGGGGTTTGGGGCCCAGAATACAAAGCAAAAGGGGGAGACAGTGGGCTTTGGGGAGCAGAAGAACAGCCCTGCAAAGTGGGGCCCTTTGGGGATTTTAGGGTTTGGTGTCGGGATGGGACCGGCAAGGGCAGTGGGTGGAAGTTTGCTTACAGCAGCAGGGCTGGGGGTTTCCTGCTTGGCAGAGGGAGGGGCCGGGCAGCCAGTGAGCAAGAGAGCTGTGCCATGGGAAAACAGAAAGCAGAACTCCAGAGTCCCAGGCTGCCCATTCAACTAAACAGTGCAAAATATGGAAGACACCTGAATAAAACTCATTCTTCCAGCTGAGGAGAGGTGACTGCTTTCCCAAGGCAATGACTCTCCTTCATTCCCCTCACTTTCTCTTTCTTGGTTCTTGAGCCACCATCTGGTTCCCTTCCACCAGGACACAGATGTCAGCCAGGACAAGGGGTCTGAATCCCTCCTGCTCCAGGTGGTGGTTAAGGAGAGAGAGCATAGACTTATCCACTGCCCTTGGTGATAAAGAGGCATGGAATGGGCAAGCAGGCATCAGTCCTCAGCTGCGCTGGCTGCTGCAGCAAGAGCCATGGGTGTGCACATCTCTGGCTACTTTTCCTTTTTCCCTTTTATTTTTTCAAATAGATTTAGTTTGGGAGTTGTGGGCAAGGTGGAGATGGGAAATTGCATTAAGAGAAAGCGCTCAGCCTGTGCAAGCCATTACCCAAGGTGAGGGACGCACCGTGGCTGGTGGCTCAGGCATCACTCTTTGGTGATGCTGCAGGGACAGGGCTGGGGTCTGTGTCCCCTGAGGCTCCCAGCTCAGCCCCAAGTGCTGCCTGTCTTGGTGAACATCGACGCTGAGGTGTCAGCTCCCTCCCCACTATCAGCACACAGCTTCTCCTCCAGCACCGCTTCCACCAAGCAATGAAGATCAATAGGCAGAATGTGGGCACAGCTCACCTTTCTTTTATCCCTCCTCCTTATTCATTTATCCCATTAATATTTTCCCTGCTGCTTCCATCCACTGCAGGGCATCTCCTCTGGCTTAGGGGGTCAACCAGAGTTGACCATGGAAGTCAATCCCAGCTGGCCATGGGAATCAATCCCAGTTGGCCATGAAGGTTGATCCCAGTTGGCCATGGGCTCAGCACGGCAACACCATTCCTGAAACAGTGCAGTTGCTGCCCCGCAGCCCTCATCCACTGCCACACATTGTCACCATGATGCTGCCCATCGGGACCACACTGCTGGGTGCTCCCCCCGCTGCCACGCGCCTCCCCTGCTTGCAGCATCGCTCCCCTCCACATCTGCCGTAATTGACATTTTCCATCTGACAGGTTCTGTTTTCCCTTCACGCAGTTGCTAAGGAAACTGGAGAGAGGGCCCGGGAGCCATTAGCTGCCGTCATCGCCTGCCCGTCCGCAGAAATGTCACTTCTGCTAACGAACGCCAGGGAAAGGCAAAAAAAAAAAAACAAAGTTAAAGCCTGAACAAAATGCAGCACCAAGCTGCTGTGCTGTTAAAGGGAAGGGAAGGTGTACGGGGCCCACATCCCACCTGGTGCATCCCCAGGGCTCAGCATCCTTGCAGCTGGAGACTAGGAAAAATTTCTGCCCTAGAAGAGTGGTGATGCGTTGGTGCAGGGAGGTGGTGGAGTCATTGTTCCTGGTGGTGTTCAAGGCCCGTGGAGATGTGGCACTGGGGGACGTGGGTGGGTTGGGGTTGGACCGGATGATTTTAGAGGTCTTTTCTTTTTCTTAATGATTCTGTGATTCTATGAAAGCACATATTCAATCTGTAGTAGACCCAGGGAGAATCTCCTGCATCCCATCTTGGAGCATCTTCCTCAACCCCTTAATTCCTCATTCCTCCATCCAGATCTCAATGCAGAGCTGGGCTCCTTAGGGCACCATGCACCCTGAATTCTCCTCTACAAGCACTCTAAATGAAGACAGAAATCCCTCTCTCTTACACCGAGGCCGTGTGACCAATGCGATTACTGTATATTCAATGAAAATTTATTTCTTTTGCTCCTGGAAGTGCTCACATGCCGCAAAGCCTTCAGGGACTTTGGCTTTATTATCTGACTTCACTCAATGTGCATTCAGAATACGTTTCAGATATTTGTCACAGCTCAGGTGCAGCACAGCACAACCTCACCAACATCCAAGACCAAGAGCTGTGTCTTTGCCAAATGGTGAGCTTTAAGAAATAATTGCACTGTGTGGAGGCTCAGAGGTTTGGGTCCCAGGTGGGGCTCAGTGCCAGGTTTATCACAGAACCATTGAATGGTTGGAGTTGGAAGGGACCCTCAAGGCCATCTGGTGCCAGCCTTGCACTGAGCAGGGACACCCACAGCTCCATCAGTGCTCAGAGCCCATCCCTGACCTTGGCTCTCTGCAGGGATGGGGCACCACCACCTCTCTGGGCAACCTGAGGCTGGTTTCCAGCCATCCCATGCTTTTGGGTGCTGCATGAGAAGCAGATTTGCTCCTCTCCTTGAGAATGCACAGGCAGGGGCTCTCGCTGGCTGGAGTTTGGGTTTGGGCTGTTTGCTTTCTGATTTTATTTATTTTTCCTTGTGAGCCCCAAGGAGAGCCCTGATGTATAGAGCTTTATTTCCATCTCCCGCTTGCTTTATGGCGTTCTTCCTTACCTCTGTGGGTAAATGTTGGCTCTTTAGTGGCAATGACTGCATCTATTATGCAAGGCTGAGGAAGTGGTGAAATAACAGCATGAGAAATGTGCTCGAATGAGTATTCAAATGCGCACATAACGAGTGCAGTCAGTGTAGCGCGGAGTCCTGGGGGACGTGGGAGCTTTGGTTCGACTTTTATTTCCTTAAAAAGAAAGCCTTAACCCTCCCACCCCCTGGGTATTATTTTCAAATTAATTACTCTCATTACACTAATTGTGTGAGTGCCTGTTCCGTTTTCCCCCCTTTCAGTGGGTTACACCAGAACAGGGCTGCTAAAAATATAAAACCTTGGAATCGCGCGGCGACAATTAATCCAGAGAAAGGAATGCTATTGCTGCACACGCTGTCCTTGTTTAACAGATAATAAATAACAATTAATAAATGATCCCGCATCGGAGCCCTCCCTACCCCCAGATGTAATGCTGATAAATTTCTCCCTCGCTTGGGGGTTAGGGAGCGCTGCCTGTTTAAAGGCAAACTACAAATCTAAAATGA
Organism: Numida meleagris; assembly: GCF_002078875.1. Classification (NCBI taxonomy): domain Eukaryota; kingdom Metazoa; phylum Chordata; class Aves; order Galliformes; family Numididae; genus Numida; species Numida meleagris. The sequence goes on from NC_034425.1 coordinate 3,381,523, forward strand.
AAATTGAGTTCTGCCTTGTCATATGGCTCAACTGCCCTCCGCATGGGCTGGGGCGGGCATGCAGCGCGGCCGTGATGTATGTTTTAATTTACCTAGTATATGTTATTAGATTATAAGCCCCTTAGGGCAGGGATCTCGTGTTTTATACCTCTAAAGCAGTGCACACACCTATTGAACTATATAAATACCTTTTACAAAATGAATTTGTCCTCCTGCTGTGAGATCCTGCCGTGCCTCCTGGTTTGCATAAATATCCGAGGTCGCATCAGTCTGCAGCTGGTTGGACGTGGGGCTCCGTGCGGCAGTGCTAGCGTCCCAAATGCGGCGACAAAGAGGAAAGAAGGGTCCAATACATGTTTTTATTATTATTATTAATATTATTGTTTTCCGTGCTTGTTTCTCTGCCTTAGCACTAAAGCATCCCTCTCCCTTTGGGTATGGGTTCTGAAGCACCAGTGGGACCAGTGTAGGGAGCACTATGGGAGCGTGCATGCTGCACGGGCTCACCTGACCCAAGCACTGTCCATAACCCCTCTGCCAAATCCACAGCTTCTGCTGAAGTTATGGAATATCTTCATAAAAATACACCATGCAAATGCCTCAGAATCTACTCAATCTCCTAAATTTGTTTTCATTAAGCTTTTGGTTTTTCACACTGATTTGCATCTCTGTTTGGCGAGCGTGGCGGGGATGGGTTGATGGTCGGACTAGATGATCTTTGTGGTCTTTTCCAGCCTTAATGATGCCATGATTCTATGACTCTGATCTGGTCTAAGCGTCTGGACTCTCTTTTTCCCTTCCTTCATTTATATTGAGTTGTTAAGCAGATCAGATTGCTTTTTGTAGGCTTTCTTCTCTGGTCATGGCCATATGTGGGCTGCATGTCCCTGGTGTAGGAATGCCAGCTTGGAAGAGTTCATTAGTTTGTTCTCATCAAGTCAAAATATTTATTTTTAGAGCAGAGGAATGTGGAGTTAATCCCTGCCTGGAGTGGAGGTGCTTGCTATTTACTCCATTCTAAATGTCATAATCCTTACTGAGCGCTCACATCCCTGCACTCTCAGCACTGTGAGCAATGAGTGATTGCCTGAACTGCTCAAAGAATACGCAGAATTTCTCACTGCGTGAGAAAACCAGAACAGAAGTTGAGCCAATTGTTGTATGGGATTCGATGGTAAAATATCACTGCTTTCCCTGCTTCTGGAAATACGGCTCATGGGGCTGCCGGGTTCTGGGGACACTGAGCTGCCCAGTGGGAAACAGGGGAGTGTTTCCAGTGGGCAGACTCAGAGGTTTGGGCTTCCCATGGCACCGGGCTGAACACAGCCCTGCTTGTCCCCAGCAGACATGTCCCTGATCTCTCTGATGCACCCTCAGCAATCCAGGAGTCCTCTGCGCAGCGCGCTCCTGCAGTGCAATGGAGTAATTAAATAATTCTTGGGATTTTTTAAGAGGATTTTCACACAATATTTATTATCTCAGCTCTGGGCTGCTTTCAGCGTCCTGCCCACTGTCTGAAGGGGAGCAAGGGGAAGGGAAGAGCTCGCCCTTTGAATCAGACTTTGCAAGTAGATGGGTTGTTGGGAGCTTGCAACAGAGCAGGCGAGGTGAAGAAGGGGCAGGTGGTGGCACAGCCATCCTGTGGGAAATGAGCCACAAACAAGATCCACCCTCCCACTTTGCCTGTGGAGAAGGTTTTAATTTTGGCAGTATCCTCAATGTGACTGAGCTGCAGACCTTGCAGGAGCAATGGGCAAAAGCTTCTTCCATCAGTTGACTCAGAACTCTTAGGCCTCTTTCTCTGCCATAATTGTTCTGCCGATGATGCCCTACAGAATATTTACAGGAGTACCTGCCCCATTACAGTGTCAAGGCACTGCTTGCACGAACCTTTGCCAGAGATGTAAATCAAACCTTTGCTGAGCCTCAGAACTTGGAAGCTAATATTTAGGCTTAATAAGGTTTCATTTCTACATCTTCTGCACTTTCAGGGTGGGGTTGGGAGCAGAGATGCTGGAATCCTAGGAGAAACCTGAAATGCCAAAACTCGCAGCCTGTTTTCACAGATTGGTGACACTTGGAAAATCCAACTGAAGCCAGGAGAGTTCCAGCACAGGAACCCAGAAGAATCAGGTTGGATATTAGGAGGAATTTCTTCTCAGAAAGAAGAGTGAGGCAATGGAACAGGCTGCCCAGGGCAGTGGCGAAGCCACCGTCCCTGGAGGTGTCTAAGGAAAGGGTAGATGTAGTACTCAGGGACATGGTTAGTAGACAGTAGTGGTGGTAGGTGGGTGGTTGGACTAGATGATCATAGAGGTTTTTTCCAACCTTGCTGATTCTGTGATTTTACAACTCAGTGAAGATGCCCAGGAACACATTTTTCCAAGGGTCACTTGCTTTTCTGGATCAGGTGTTCCTAGGCCTTAAATCCATGCTAAAATATTATGGTCTTAACAGATGAAGACTCATCTTGCCAGACAAAGGGCTTTTTGCAATGTCAGAGCAAGAGCCAGGGAGGAGTTGGAGAGGAGAACAATAGGTGCTTAAAAAATCACCATTTCTTTTGTACTAGTTGCATACTTTTGCAGGATGACTCTCCCCCTTCTAAAACTACCTAAGTTTCTTATTGGGCAATTAACATTCCTCAAAGAAGAGTGGCTGCCAGTTGTGCCTGTGGGAAAGGATGTTGGAAGAAAGACCTATTATTCCAAAGGGTTGGTTCGGTTGTTGTTTTTTAAAGGGAGGATATTTTCTATTAATTATCTTTTATATACTCAACCACTGTCTCCCATTACTCTTCCAAGTCAGGGACAGTGAGAGATGTGTCAGGGCTGGGGAACAACACACGAGCAGTAAGATTAATTGACACTTATAAATCAGATTGTGATGAATAGATCTCAGCCTCCCAAGGAGATCCATCTTCTTTAGGGTGCATTTAAGGCTCGGGCTGCCTTTAATATATGCAAAGAAGCATCTTTACCTTGCACGATACTGCTGCTCACTCTATGGCACGATATCCTTGCCGGTGTATGGCCGGCGAAGGGAGATTTTGCAGTCCACCACATAGCAGTTCCTTGCTGTTTCAGGCACTTCCACTTGAAACCGATATAACACAGCTACACAAACCCAGTGGCCAACAGCCTAAGGGCTTATGAACCTCCGGAGGGGCCAAAGATCTTTCTCTTTTCTTTGCTGCTCTTCAACGCAGACACATTTCATTTCAAGTGTAAGAGACGGTGTCAGCCTCAGGCAAACTGCCCCCTCCCCAAACTCCCTTTTAATCAGGCTGTTTTCTGATGGACCAGCTCAGTTCAGCGCTCAAAGCGCTGCAGATGCTCCTACGGCAGCGATTACAATTTCATTACCTTAAGAGCTGGATAGGAGGGGAAGAGCCACAGGAGGGGCCCGATTCAGCATCGTGCATGGAACTGTCAGGGAGAAAACAGAAAAACCCTGAGAGTGTAAACCCACAACGAAAAGCAATGACAACAGGTGACCTTGCAGGAACAGCTCTACCATGGGAGCCAGTGCCTGGACACACACCAGGGATCTGCTGCTGACAGGGGCTGGGGGTTGACTTTGGGAACGTGGGGTTGTCTTTGGAGCTGTGGGGTTGTCTTTGGGGTAGTGGGGTTGTCCTTGGAGTAGTGGGGTTCTCTTTGTGCTGTGGGGTTGTCTTTGGGGCTGTGGGATTATCTTAGGGCTATGGGGTTGTCTTTGGGCTGTAGGGTTGTCTTTGGGGCTGTGGGGTTGACTTTGGGGCCATGGGATTGTCTTTGGAGCTGCAGGATTGCCTTTGAGGCTGCGGGGTTGTCCTTGGGTCTATGGGGTTGTCTTTGGGCTGTACAGTTTTCTTTGGGGCCGTGGGGTTGTCTTTTGGAGCTGCGAGTTGACTTTGGGGCAGTGGCATTATCTTTGGGGCTAACCCCAGCCCATCCCAAACGTAAAGCTGGGGAAGGGGGGGGGGGGGTTACACCACCTGGTGTCACCTGCACCGTGTGCCTTCACCCATCCATCGCTGCCTTCCACCAGGCTCTGTGCACACACTTGCTTATTCAGCTGCACGCTCCCCTGTAACAACCTCTTTGGAAAACAAATAAGCAGCTGAAAACAAACACATTTAGCTCGCCATTTACATGGCACTTGACAAACACAGATTACAGCGTGTTCCTGCCCCCAAAGGCTTTGCTGTCTGGGGATGGCAGTGGCTATGCAGAGCGGGATGCGCCGTTCCCAGCATATATTTTCCTGCTAATAACGCCGTCCTTTAATATCCAGCAGTGACAAGAAGGGAGGAGAAAAGGATAGAGCATTTCAGCATTAACACCACTCTCCTGTTCATAATAACGTGCTGGTACTTTTAGGAGTATCTCGGAGCTTAAGGGGTGAAAGGTGAAGTTATCTTTCCAGAACAGCGCTAACACTACAGAGCTACTTAATGCGAGCAGGGAATAATGCAGGGCCGCCAGCTGAACCGGACAGTGCTGTACAGGGTTGGTTTCATCCCGCCTGCAATGGATTGCACTGCTTCCCATTGAGGCTGAGGTTTAGTCTTCTTTCCTCCCTCCCTCCCTCCGTTGCACAGACCTGGTTGGAGCATCGCTGCTTTGAGGTCCTGGTGTTTCTGCCAGCCCTGCAGTGGCAGTGGGAGCTCACCAAGCACAGGGATTTGTGTGTGTGCGCCTCTGCACAAGAGGGAAACCGCAAATACACTCATCATTTTTCCCTGGTTAATGGGGCAGAATGCAAGCAGGCTCTCCCAGAGATGCCCTGCAGTGCTGCCCTGGGCAAAGAGCTGGGATTTTCCTCCTCACTGTTGCACTGGAGAATTCATCTGCATCCTCTGCTGATGCCTAGCAGGAGGAGCAGATGCATTTGTAACCATTCATATTTCTCAGGGCTGGGACAAGCCAAAACCTTGGGAATGTTTCCACCTGCTGCCTGGAATGTGGGAACAAGTGAGGAAGCCCAGCAATGCTGCAGTATTCACAGAATCATAGAATGGCTGGGGTTGGAGGGCACTTTAGCACCATCCAGTTCCATCCTCTGCCATGGGCTGGCTGTCCCCCCAGCCTGGGCTGCCCAGGGCCCACCTATAGCCTTGGGCACCTCCAGGGATGGGGCACCCACAGCTCTGAGCAGTGCCAGGACCCCACTGCCCTGAGTAAAGGATCTCCTCCTTACATCTGACCTAAATTTCCATTCTTTTAGTTTAAAGCCAATCCCCCTTATCCTGTCACTATCAGACCATGTAAAAAGTTGTTCCCCCTTGTGCTTGTAAGCAGAAGGGAAATTCAAGTCCCCCAGGGCTAAGCCCTCCCCTGGGCTGTGCTATCCTGTTGGGGCCATGATTGCTGTGCAAAGGGAAGAGCATTCTGCAGGTCTGGTGGCTTTTGCAGAGAGAAAGTGTCTTTGTCCCTTGTGCCTGATGCTGCTGAGGGATGCCTGGTCCTCACACTGCTCTGCTTTGTATAATCCCTCTGATGCTCCCTCCTACCCTCAGCTCCTTCCCACTGGCTTTTCATCAGTGAGGGCGGCGGTAACCTTAGGTGATGAAGGACAAAGTCTAATTGCAGCTTGATCTTGACTTTGTGAGGCAGTTCTGTGGCCAGGCACCCCATGCCTGCACCTTGCTGCTCACCTTTGCTGATGAGATGCTGCTCAGGGAGAGCCCAGCCCACGCTCAGCAGCTTAAGGCAGATTAAGGTCTTAATTCTTCAGAGAGTGATCTTCTGATCTCCTTCCCTCCCTGCCAGCCAGCAGCCCTGCCTCTCAGCTCTCCAGCTCCTGGAGGTGATGCCAGCAGTGGTGTGCTGGTGGGGGAGCCAAGAGATCCTTGGTTGGAGATGCACATGAGGAAGGAGAGCTGGTCCTCCCCAAACCCACAGCTCCTTGTGGGGAGTGGGGGGGGAAAAGCTATGTGATGTGTGTGACCTAGAGACATGTGATGGAGCTGGAGGACAAGACGACCCCACTGCTGAGTTACTTGTAGTAACCATGCAGCTATTACCTGGTTGGGTTACCTGCAGTAATAATGGATATTTCTGAGCTGTGAACTGGCATAACCCCACTGCGGGCTTGGAGATGCTTGGGGCTCTGAGGGCAGAGGGCTGCAGTGATTTCTGAGCTCTCCGGGTCCTCACCGTGAACCCAAAGCACAATGAACAGGCTGCTCGCCCCATCCTTTTCCTCCTTGGATCACAACTTTTGATTTTGTCATAAAGCTGCTCAGTTTGATTGAGAGCACCATAACAATGACACTTACCAAGGGGTTTCACCCAGCGATCTGAAATGGAGGCGTAATGAGCCTTTTATTGGGCCCATCCGGCCGCTGTGCTCTGCCCGCCTGCAGAGCAGCCTCTGTGGGTTTTTGCAGGGTTGTTTCTGCATCTGGATGCACTGGGCTCACCCACGTCTCCCTCTGCAGAGCCACTTGCAAGAGGCACAGTCACCAGGGGAGAATCAGCCCCAGGACTCACCCAGCTGAGGATGCTGCAGGTGTTGCCAGAGCTCAGTGCAGTGCACAGGAGGGCTCGCTGTCCACTGGGCTTGCATCACCTCATTGCAAAGGAAGTTCAGTGTCATGCCAAGATGTCATGACGCTGCGGTCTTGCACAGGATCAAACATCCAGAGAAAACACTTTGAGAAAACCCCATTTCCTCACATCACGTTGCATTTGCATTCCTTTTCCTGACCCTTTGCTGGGAGAGCCCAGACCCTGGCTTTGTGCTTTGGCTGCCAGCACACGGAGCATCCCGTGTCCCTGCTGCAGCTCACAGCAGCTCCCATCTGACCGCGCTCTGGGCTGGCATCCCTGCTCAGACGCACAGCATACCTGCCTCCGTGACAGCCTGACGGCCATGTGGCATTATAATAGGATTTGCTCCGTGTCTATAAACTGTTATCCTAAATATCATTCCAAATCCTTTGATGCCCGGTGACAATCTGTCTCTTTAAATCTTTTCCCCCACCCCGAGTAGAGTGGCGTGCTCTCAAATCATTGGGAATTCCACGTATCCAGCATATAATTGGATTATATTTTAGATGTCTCCTAAAATAATGATATAGTTACATCTTATTCTAACAATGAAGTGACTCCGAGCGGAGCCGAGGCTCACTGTGCTGCATTATAAATAATGCTGCCAAGCTGGTCGGGATTATCAGCGCAAGGACTTGTTAGCCTCTTGGAGAGCAGATGCTTAATTAGAGCTGGCTGACACAGATGGGTGCCTAATGGGGGAAAACACCTATTTTGGTCTTCAGAGCTGGGCCTGCTGGTATGGCTTTACCACCTTGTGCTTGGGTGATCCCAAACCACTTCTCCCCAACCCTACAGGGTTCTACTCCATCACTGACCTCCCCACTGTTTCAGAAGAGAAGGAGGTGAGGTACCTGTTAGGGCAAGGTACCACCCCCAGGAGGGATGGGCTCCTTAAGATTAGCATTATCTTAGTTTTCCTGTATAGAATGGTCTGGATAATCTAGAGCCTATAGAATCAGCATTTGGGGTAATGTCAGCCTGGGTCTCCTTGCCCTTTGTGGAATGACTTGGCAATGAAAAGTAGCAGACCCTTACATACTGCTCTTTCCTCTCTTACAAATCTTATTTTTGCAATAGAACAAGCTGTGCATCCTTGGATGGCTGCCCTGGACAAGGAGAATATATTTTTCATGGTCCCACTCCCAGCCGAGGATCAAGATTTGCCTTTATCTGGGCAGAATCCAGAGCACGGATTACCCCAGGAATTCAAACATGGCTCTGCGTTGTCACATCAGGCTTTGGTGGAAGTTCCACAAGAGCCAGGGGTGGAAATGTGTCAATATACAGATGGCATTTTCATCAGAGGAGATTCCCCCCGGTGAAGTCAAAGCAATGAGTGATCGCATCCCAGTTCATTCGGAAATTGTCCTGGATCCTAGCAGATGGGTTCAATTCTTAGGCAAAACTTGGCAAGATGATGGAGGATGTGTTCCCTTTGATACTTTACAGCAAATTTCTGAGATGGATTTACCCTCCAGTACGGAGTTCTGGCAAACCTTAGGAACTTTAGGATCCAGTAATCCCACGCTTCAGGTATTGCTGTTCAACCCTTGTCTGCCAAAGCAGTGTGCTGCCTGGGCATGGTCATGAAGAAACCTGTCACTCATCCATGTGCCCTAAAGAAATCAAAGCTCCAAGGGGCTTTTTATCTGCTGGTGCTGCAGAACTCGGGCTTAAGGAGCCACACACGCACAAAAAAGAAAAAAAAATGAAAAGGTGTTTTCAGGAGTATGTGGTACGAATTACCCCATTAAGAAGTACCCTGCTTACAAAGGGGGAAAAGGGGGGGGGGGGGGGGG
>NC_034425.1:3389878-3416523 GCF_002078875.1 Numida meleagris
GGGGGGAAAGAAAAAACAAAAACAGAACTGGTGTTCTGAGGGAGGAATGGTGGAGAGTATTCGGCACCGAGTGATCTTCACAGAACGCGTTTTCTCGGGGCCCTGGTCGCTGCTGGAACTTCTCAAAAGAAATGGTTATTGTGATCCGAACTGGGGTGGGTGGCGTTTCTTGGCGTTCATTTGGCTTTAAGATGAACAAATCTTTCCTGTAAGGGGGAAAAAAAAAAAAATCCCACGACCAAACCCAGAAAGGCAGGTAATTAGCGGGCGGGAGTTAATGGCTAATTTCGGAGTAAATGAGCAGAGCCCATACCTGCACTGGGAGCTGTGTTTGTGTCAGCTGGGTGCACGTTCCCGTGCTGAAAACGAGCGCTCCTGCCCAGCTCTCCCTTTGTGATGCGTTTTGCGAAGCTGTGCTTGGCCCTGAGCGCTGCTCCCGTGGCCGTCCCACGGTGCGGAGCGATTCCAGATCTCGTCGTCCCATTATCCTGCAGCCCTTAGGATTTGCAAGACTGTGGCTCCTTTGATGGCCTTTGGATGAGGGCTGCTTCGCGCCTGCCTCCAGCCCCATCGCTTCCCTTTCTCCGGCAAGCACCGGGCGTTTCCTATTCATCTCCCAGCTGAAGACCCGTGCTCTGCAGCCCGTACCTCGGCCTCTTCCCCATTCACCCCGCAGACAGCTGTGGCTCCACGCATTGTCATGGGTTTGCCTGGCGTTGGGAACACAAAGGCCGAAATGGGCCTCGATCTCCGCCAGCTGAGCTGCTGTTTTGCACAGGAAAAACCTCCTTATCTCCCGGCAGCACCGTTTCCTCTGCCCCATCCCGCTCTCCTGAGGCAGGACAAGAAATGGGGCATGGGCACTACCAGGGGCTGGCAGCCCTCTGCTGCTGGATTTGGGGGCATACATTGCAGAAAAAAATGGGTTGTTTTCATCCGTTGCCCTCAGCATCACTGGAAAGCCCTGGAGAGCCGCAGGGATTGGGATCGCTGGGGGATTTGTGTAACTCGGGCGTGCTCCTCCAGAGGGGATGGGCAAAGGGGGACTTTGGGACATCTGTACCTGGGGTGCAGGATGAAAGCTGTGATTGGTACTGAAATATCTCCCGGATTGCACTGCTGGACATTAAAGAGAGTATTGCCTTTTGAATGCGGGTAATTAAATCTTTGCTATTTACGGTTTTGTTGCTGGATGCCTTGGGTGGAGGAAGAGGGACATCCATTCACACAACACTGAATGCTCTGGGAAATAAGAACCCCCTATTCCCCGTATTTGCTGGCAGTCATGAGTGCTTAAAACAATAGATCTTAGCAACCAAAATCATGCAGATACCACCAAGGCACAGGAGGCCAACCTTGAGCTGCGTGCACCAGAAAGGAACCAGAGTCACAGGGTCATGGGACCCCAGACACCTGCTGCAGAAACCAGGTTTGTGAAACCACACCGTGCTGAAGCTGCTGGGGCTTGCCGAATGGTGCACCCAGCTGGCGTGGCCATGGCTGTTCCTGGGTGTTGTCCTACAAGGGTTGCTTGTGGGGGGATGCACTTGGCTCTTGGTGGCCCCCACATTGACGCTGTTGGTTTCAAACGTCTCAAATAGAGTATCGGAGGGGATATGGCTTCCCAAGCTGACATCACCGTGTCAGGTTTGGCACACACAGTGGTCGGATGCCCATGGAGCACAGTAGGTGATGGTGTGGGCAGTGTGCCCAGAAAGAGCCCCTGGGGCTCCCTTCAGTGAGCTCCTTGCTGCAAGAATGCAATTACACGATAACGAGCACCTGCAGTCCTTGGGTTCACTCACTAGGAGCGTCCTGGCAGAGCAGAGGGCTGCAGAGATGCAAAGTTAATGCATAATCACTCTGAGGAGATCAAGCGGGTGGCGGGCGCTTCCCCTCGCATCCTGCTCTGCAGTAGTTCTGAGATTTAATTACTGCCTCTAATGCACTTCAGGACTTTCAGGTGGAAACTACTACACAGAGGAAGGGGAGAGTACAAAAGCAGCCTACGTAATTAAGTGCTGCTTGTTTAATTTAATTTTCTCCTTCATTTGATCCTCTCCTAGAATCTTGAAAGTAACAGTCTCTAATAGCAGCTGGGTCCTTCCGCAGCGTGGCACATCCACGTGCCTGCAGGAGCAGCAGGAGCAGGGCTGCGGGGAACGCTGCCCTCGGGGCATGGCCCTGTGCAGGGACACCATGGCCACGTGCTGTGACAGTGTCACCGTGGGGTGTCCGCTCTGGTTGGAAGGACATCCCCTTCCCAAAGGAAGGCTTGCAAGGGTGCAGCCTTTTCGGGTCATAGAATCATTAATGCCAGAGAAGACCTCTAAGTGGTAATGCACCAACACAGGGAGGTGGGCGAGTTGTTGTCCCTGGAGGTGCCCAAGAACCGTGGAGATGTGGCACTGAGGGAAGTGGCCACTGGGCATGGCCAGGTGGGCTGGGGTTGGGCTTGGTGACCTTAGAGCTCTCCTCCAAGCTCAGTAATTCCATGATTCTAACTGTTCCCCCTGCCCCAATGGGGGCACACACCCTGTACGGGGCTGTCCCCTCCCGCGTCCCTTTATTTCTTGGTGCTTTCTGAGAGCTGTGATCCAGCGGTGAGCCAAGGGCTCTGCCTCCTCCCCACGTCCCCGAGCCATCTGTGGCAGTGCCACCATTCCAGGCGGCTCCAGACAGAACCCAGCTCTCTGCCTTGTGATCTGCATGTCAAGGTGAACCTGCAATAAGATAATAATGTCAGTATCCCCAGAAGGCAGGCGGTAAAAGATACTAATTGCATTTCACTGAAGGCTTCAGAAACACTCAGCAGCTGGAAAGCTGAGGAGAATTTTGATGCTATTCTTATAAGGGAAGATTTTTTTTTTTCCCCTTGCACTGTTTGTAAATCTATTACAGAACATAGGGAGTGGAAGCGGGGGAAGGGAATGGATAAAACCAGTTAAAGGCTTAATGTTTCCCATTATATTTTGTGAGCTGTAGGTGGTCTGGAGCTTATAAAAATGTAGCGCCTTCCCCTGTAATCAACCATAATAATTTATTATTTATTATGATTTGCTGTTATTTTGCACGTATAAAGGCCCCTGCCAAGGCACCGGGAGCTCTGCGGAAATAGTTAACATTTATTACAGTGGTAGTAATGTTTAAAAATATTAACTAAATAAAATAAAAATACCGGCTCTAAAGAGCGGAGGACAGCTTTGTTATTGGAAAATGAATGCAGGAAGGCAAATATCTTGCGGAACGGCTGATAGTGATTTGAATAGAAACGCGGTGAGGGGGAGCGCGGCCCCAGCGCTGAGAGATGCAGAGAGTTTGGCTGGGAGATGCCCCCAGTTCTGCACCCATTGCTCCACCTGGAACATTTGGGGACCACGTTCTGGCCGCAGCACCAAGCTGTCCTTAGGGGTTGTGCTGAAGGGCTCTCCTTGAAAACAGAGGGTTTATTTAGCCCCAGGGGGCTGCAATCCTATTTCCTATCCGCACCATTTTGCATTCTTTCTGTGGTCTTATTGTCCAGGGAAACTGGAACTCCAGCCCAGCTCCCTGCGTGGTGTTCCCAGCATCTTTGCCATCCTTTGCAATTGCTTTGCCTCAAATCCTTGATCCCGGAGAGGACAGAAAAGCGTTCAACCTGTTCCTGAGATTTACCAGCAGGATGCTACAGGGATGTACACGGGACATGGTCCTGTGTAGGGCACTCTTTAGTGATCTGGGAATAAACAAGGTGAAAGGGTCAACAGCAAAAACTGCAAATGCCATAGATATCCTTGGGTCAGGAAAGAGATGGAAAACTTTGCCTGGGCATGGCTGGGCAGGGAGGCAAAGCCCTGTGCTGTACCTGGGAGGAGCACTGGGAGCACAGTGCTGAACCTAAATGGGCTGAGACCACCTGGGAAGGGGACAGCAGCACCAATGGAGATCTCTGTGTGCAAATCTCTGCTGGTTTTGGATAAGCACCACTGGATATCTGAAGGAAATTTGGAGAAGAATGACATTAAAAATATTGCTGAGATCATTATAGTGCCAGCACGTAAATCAGTGGCATGGACTTGTCTGGAATGGTGCGTTCCCCTCTGGTCAATCCATCTCAAAATGATCTAGCGGGAATAGAAGGGGTCAGGAGATAGGCAACAAAAATGATTGGAGACACAGAAAGGCTTCCACAGGAGGGGAGGCTGCAGGGGGAGGGGAACATTTATTTTAAAGACGAGATAAATACGAGGGGATATGATCCGTGCACATAAAGAAGTCAGCAGTAAATTGCACAGAGGAGGTAAATCAGAGGCTGACAGCCACCCTGTCCTGTGGGACGGGAACCAGGGGGCTCCTGATGGCACCAAAAGGCACAAAGGTCCCCCTGGCCCCAGGTACCTGCACCATTGGCAGCACCATGGGAGTTGACCCTGAGCCCCTCTGGCTGTGTGTGCAGGGCTGGGCCCGCTGCTGTGGGAGCAGAGGGCAGTTCCCCCGCCCCTGCTGGAGATGAAGCACCATGCCAGAGATGCTCTCAGTGCAGTAACGTGGGGCTGGCTGCAATGCACCCAGCGCTGCTTGAACCTCTCCCAGGGCACAAACCATCTGTGCCAAGCTGCTGTCCCCTAGTTTTTCCATTTTACCTTCCCTATGTTCCCCAGGGCACCCCCGTTCAGAGCCTCACCACTCTCGGAGAAGAAGCATTTCCTAGTGTCCAACCTGAACCACCTCTGGCACAAACTTGAGGCCATTCCCAGTGGTTACCCTGGAGGGTCACTCGTTCCTCCTGACTTTAAAAGGAGCCCTTCACATCAGGGTTGAAGTGAAGCACCCAAGTCCTGGAGCTCTGACACGAATCTCACCCCATCCATGGGTGTCTGCTCTGATGCCATGGTGTCATGTTGTCAGGGGCACTTCTAACACTGCAAAGAGCTGCTGGTTGTACAAGCTGACTGCCCCTCCCTGGAGGTGCTTGAGGCCATGGATGGGCCCTGGGCAGCCTGAGCTGGGGGGGCACCCAGCCCACGGCAGGGGATGGGATTAGATGATCTTTCAAGTCCCTTCCAACTCAAGCCGTACTACTACTCTAAGCTTAGGAGGAATTTACGGAAGTTCCTCACCTGCCTGGTGTTGGAGATGTTGTGATGCTGTGTAGGAACCCACGTATAGCTACAGAACCCCATGGGAACTTTCTCCTGAACGTCGAGGTGCTGTCCTATGACGAACATTAGTCTTTGGTTTAACGGTAGATGGTTTTCTGTACCCTGAATTACGGCAAGTTTACTTACAGCTTTCATTACTGGGAATTTCAGGAGAAGGAATTATCCCACCAGGGAGTGCTGTTTAATTTCTGAGGAGCCATTTTTTCCTGTTCTGACATAAATTTGAGTGCAGTGGCAGGTAATTGTGGCTGCGGTGTAATGGCAACAAACCACGGTGGGAACAGCAGCACTTGCAACGCAAACTCTGTGAACACCCTTCAGAATGGAAGCTGAGCGAAACTGGAAAACCGCCTGATGGGGACCCAGTGTGTTACACCACGTCGGGTTCACTTTTCACTAGTGAGGAATAAGGTAAAAGAGAGGAGGCACTGATTGTGGGCTGGGAGCAACCTCAGCGCTCAGCCTCAGCCTTCTGCTTCGCTGCGGCATTACAACCCACCCTGAGATCCGGAAGGGCCAAGAATTCCCTTTTTTACATGCACAGGAGCTCCTAAATGGGGCTGAAGGTGGGAGAGGTGCAGTGAGGCGTTGCACCCATGGGCCTTGCCTGGGGCCAAACCTCTGCAAAGCATCGTTATAGCCGCGATAGACCCCAAAACCACAGTGCTATCACGTATCTGCATTTCATGCTGAAGGAAAAGGCAAAGGCTCTGTTCTGGGATGCAGAATTGAGCAGGAACTCATAGGTTTAAAACAGCAAGCAACTGGGGCTTAGAAAGGAATGCTGAGAAAGCATGTGTTTTGGGGAAGGAATGGGACAGCCAAGGCGTGAGGTTGGCGGGGAATTATCCGCTGAACCCATTGGAAGGGAAAGGGAAAGTATAAATGCTTTCCTCCGTGTTTCTCTGTCACTGTTGCTAAAATATTGAAGTTTAAACAAGGAGGCTTTTAATGGAGGGTTGTCTCGCAGGGTGTATTGTATTCACTGGAGTTTGCTCTCTCCTTGGCTAATTATATATATTTATCCGTCTTATTGAAAGCTTCTCCAGGGCAAAGAGATGCCGGATTATTTCTTTATTTAATAAAGAGAAGCGTAGCAGAGAAGATCTGCGAGACACGGAGACAGCTCAGTGGCACTGGTTCTGGTTGGGGACACAGCAAGACGGGTGGGGCTGGGACCCCGAGGGGACCCAAGGGTCCCTCCACCAGCATTGCCTCTCCCCACGGGCTCCTCACCCCACCCAGTGTGTGTGCTCAGCTTCATAGGGCTCCATCCTGCCCTACAGCCCAACCAAGGATGGGAAGGTGCATGGAGGCTGTGAGGCTACATCCCCTCGGCCAGCAAACAGCCACACCTGGCAGTGGGATGCTGCTGCATGCCTGCAATGGTGCACGCATGGGGGCTTTTATGATTGCTTGCTTGCTTTTTTTGTTTTTTTAATTAATTTTGTTTTGGAGGTTGGTGAAAAATGTGTGATCTTCACTCAAAGCTGCTGCTAGACAGCTATGTGCTGGCTCCTTCACCTTATTTACAGCCTAATGGTGCCACTTTCTTTTTTTCTTTCCTTTTTTTAATTTTTTTTGGCTAGTTACCCATCCGAGCACCATGTGTTTTCTTCTGCAGGAAGATGAGCCCTCAGGAGTACCCTCTGCTTTATGGCTCTGTGCAGATTCTGCAGCGTCACGGTGTCACTCACTGTCACTTCTTCATTTGCTTTTTGATTCAGAGTGAACTGGGGGCTTTGTACCTGGAGCATTTATTTGGGTATTATCAACCATAGGGGCTTTGGATCCCCACTCTGGGAATGGTTCCCCACTCTGGGAATGAGCTCGCCTGTGACATCACTCCTGGCGTCATGAGCACATTGGTGATGTCACAGCGGTGGTTACCATTAGTTGTTCCCCTTCTCCCATTCCTTTGGCCAACCCTTATGGGGAGCTTTGCTGTTCAGCTTTGCCTCCAGTGTGTGAGGTGCTGGGAGGTGGCAGAGCACTGTGTCCACCCTCCCCCCCTCCCCAGGCTTCCACCCTCACCCAGTCCTGCAATCACTGAGTACCTCTCTGCAGCCATGGTCCCACAGTCCACATTTGTCTGTTTCAAAAGATTTGGGAGGATTTCTGCTGTTTCTACACAGCACAGCATGTGGAACTATTTTAATGCTAATTACCAGCTAAGAGAGGCAATTCTTTCTTCTGCTTCCTTAGGAAAGAATACGGGAAATGGAATAATTCTGAAGATATCCACATCAGTGAATGTCATTATAAGCAAACGCATCTTAATTTGGCAGGTTTCAATCTCAGATCCCAAATTTCTGTATCAGCAGATGGGAAAATTGTGCAGAAAAGCCAGATTTGTATATTTTGTGTAAGTAATTCAGCTGAGGAGCCTGACGCCCTGATTTCAGCACTATTTGAGATTAACGTGCTACATGAGCACCCCTACCACAGCAGAGGGTTGGAACAGGGACATCTGATGGGGAATTGGTGGGGTCACCATGCCTGGAGGAAATGTGGAGGTGTGGCATTGAAGGACGTGGCTAGTGGACACGGTGGGAGTGGGCTGGGGTTGGACTTCAAGGTCTTAGAGATCTCTTTCAACCCAAACCATTCTACAATGCTATGATCTTTAAGGTCTCTTCCAACCCAAACTGTTCTACGATTCTATGATCATCAGGTCCAGTGGCTATGTCACATCCCTGAGCTGCTCTGCAAGCCCAGTTCACAGCTGGGAAACGCAATAAAAGGTGCAAAAAATAACTGTCCTCCCTGCTGACCAGAGAGCTGGATGCTTGTGCTAATGAGCGTGCATGGGGACGTGCACGCAGCAATGCTGGCATCCCCTGACGGCGCAATGGGTGCAAGCAGAGCGATGCTGTGAGCAGCGCTGGGTTATGAGCAGGGCAAGCAGCTGACGGCGACAGGCTATTGTCTGCAAGAGGAAATTTATTGCAGGGCACCGTGCAAAGCCCAAATTAGGCTATCCAGGAGAAGGCAAAAAAAACCCTTGGTGTGTGTGATATGTATGCAGAGCTTGTCATATCGGGTAATGTAGTGCAATAAGGCTGAACCAGGCAGTAATGGGCTGCGTGGCTGCTTTTTTGCTTCTCTCTCTGGTGTTTTGTTGTGGTTGCAGTGGGATCTTAATGGGCCGCTTTAAACAAATGCTTGAAGAGTCGCACTCAGCGTCCAACGATTAAAAGGAAGAAAGAAAAAAAGGGGGGGGGGGGGGAAAGAAAAAGAGAGAAAGGAAAAAAAAAAGAAAAAAAACGAAAAACCAACCCAAAACGTTAAAAGCACAAGATTGGCAGAAATCATTTTTCAAAAGAAAAGAGCTTGGGGGTGGGGACAAGCTGGGAGAAGACTGTCAGGCTGTGGAAAAGTTTAATAAATTCCATGTCACTCTAAAGACCGTCGTGCGCAGAGTTGCCCAAGGCCAATAAAACCTGATCAACCTCTGATAGGCTGCCTGCGCTGCGCGGCCACACGTTATTGCTTTGATACCTTACACAAAAATAGGGGGCTTTCTTTTGTTGTTTTTGATATGGTAAGAGGCCTTGCAGCGTGCTGTTCTTTATAAGAGAGATATATATAAAATCCACGATAAAAACACCAAAGGATTTCAGTGCGTAGCTGTCATCAGTTACCATTTAACTGAGCGAAACATGTTAAAAGCAGCAACAATACAATCTAGCAGTGAACGCATGAAAGCTCAGGCAATCTTCCTCCCACATTTAAGTGAGTGCTTTTTAGAACTGCGATCTTGGTGGGATCTGTGGGGGGGGGGGGAGCGGGGAGCAGGGTAGAAGCAGCCTTTAGTCCACCAAGTCCTTTGCCCATCATGGCAAAACTGGGGGCATTGGTTCCATTTGTCCCCCAGGAATGGCTGGGCCATGGCGGTGGGGGACTGTGGGTGTCACTCGCGTGGTGTGGGGCTCACATCCAGTTTTTAGAAGAAATACTCATTTCTTGAGCACGTACCAGATCTAGGAGCATGTGCAGGTTGCCATGCCCATACCCTCAGCTGAGCTCTCCATGGTTCTTTTCGTGGCTTTGGGTTTTGGGGCATCTTGCCAAGCACCCTTCATAGAATCATAGGATCATAGAATCACGGAATCATAGAATCAGAGGATTGTAGAATCATAGAAACATGGTATCATAGAATCAGAGGATTGTAGAATCATAGAAACATGGTATCATAGAATCAGAGGATCATAGAATCGTGGAGTCAGAGAATCATAGAATCATAGAATCACAGGAAGACAGAATCATAGAATTACAGGATCATAGACTCATGGAATCGTAGGACTGTAGAATCACAGTCATAGAGTCATTTGAGTTGGAAGGGACTTTCTCAGTGCAAGCACACAGTTCATGGATTTGAAAGGACCTTAACTAATGCAGTGATGGGAAACCTGGTGGCTTCTCCTTGCTGGGATTCGTGACAGGGTTTCCTCCAGCTGTGGCGTGGATTTAGGTCCCTGCCATGAGCTGGGTGTGCAGAGAGCTGGGAATCACTGCTAAAACCAGACAGGGGGCAGGCAGGGCCAGCCCCAGGAAGGGCAGTGGACGCCTTGCCCATGCTGATGTCCTGCAGCACTGCTGGGCTGAGATTTGGGTACAGCGCTGAATCATTGGAATATTTGGGTGAGATCACTGCCTGGCTTTACCAAAGGGAGGAAAATAAGTTATTTTCTTTTATTGTGTTATTTTCCAAAGATGAAATTTGGGCTGGGAAGAGCCTTCACCTGAGAAGTGCTTCTCAGTGCTCTGAGAGAAATTGGGTTTGATTCAGCTGCACCATGGACCTCTGGCAATCACATGCTCAGTGTGCTCAGGACATTTGCTGATCTGAACTTCCCTCTGTTTTCTCCATCCCTCCCCATGCAGATACATGTGTCACAGGGGAAAGGAGAACTCCAGATAAATCCTCCTCTTCCTTCAGAGTCACTCATAGGCAGCAAAAGCACCTGCTCACTACATGAACTTGTTCCCTGTTTTTCCTCTCCGCAAAGCACTGATTTTCTGTGATTTGGAGCAAAAGTTGCACAGTGTGAAATTTATTTCCGACAACTGGAAGATCTCAGTTGAATTCCCCTTCAGCTGAGTAGCTTTCTGCAAGTCACCCAACCCCCGGTTTCTTCCCAAGGCTCTTCTCCCACCCCCTTGCTGCTTTTCCTTATAGAAACCTGTGGATCTGAAGTACAAGACCCAGCTGGTTCCCCTCTCTTATGGGCCTTAGCAGTGTCTGTCCCAGGACAAGCCATGAGCATCTCAGCAGCATTTTACAGAGGGGAAAAATAATGTGGCTTAATCCGACAGTTTGCTTCTGGACAGATAAACAGTATTTCCCTGGCAAAACACCCACTTTTGTGCAGTGCCAAAAAGCTTTGCTTCCCCTCTGGATGAGCCACAGCTCAGCACAGTCAGTGCAAGGGGATGCAGTGGGATCACTCAGGTACCTGCGGAAGGGAAAAGTAGAGAAGAGAGGCTGCAAATGTTTAATGCTGTCCACATATCAGCGGTGTTCGCTCTGTTCATCATAATCCCATTTTCTGCCTCAGACGTGTCATTACTGTCCACCGGATTTGGGGAGATAGCAGCAGGAAATGAGCTGGAAAAACATCAGACAGTTTGGGTCTTTTTTAAAAAGTCATTAGCACCTTTAAGATATTTAATGAAGTGCGGGCAGCTCTCGGAGTGGAGAAGGATGAATTTGCTATGGATATGGCAGCGCAGCGAGGTGAGGGGAAAGGAGCTGTGCTGGAGGGCACAGAGAGCCCTGACCAAGAAAAACGGGAATAGAGAAGTGGAGAGGTGGGGTTCCCCCTCCCCAGGACCCCACGGCAAGCAGGGCAGCTCCCACGTGAGCTCCCCTACCTTGGCATGTGGTGATCTGCCACCACCCGCTCCTCTGCAGCTGCAGCGCTCACTCCTTGCACGGAAGAGTCAAACCCAGTTAAATCCCCAAAGGGATTTCCCAAAGCACCTAAGCAGGTTTGCTTTTGCAAATCATGCTGGGTGCCTGTGTGCAGGTTTACGTGCTCTAAAAGTGTTGCAGGGCTGTGGTGAGCAGTGGGTTTGGGGCAGAGCAGAAGTGCAGCACATCCCACCTGGAGGCGTTCAGCTGGGGCTGGGGATGCCACCCATCCTCAGAGCAGAACAGCCATGGGGGAAGTAGAAAGAGAGGATCCATCTCTTCCTCCACCTGTGATCATGGTTCTGTTGGATACCACCAGCAAACTTTCAAAAGTGACTGCTGTGCTGTGCTTTTTGGAAATCTCTCCATAACGAGCATTGCTTCATGGGACCGGAGCTCCAAGTCATAGGATCACAGGATATCCCAAGTCGGGAGGGACCCACAAGAATCACCGAGTCCATCTCCTGCCCCACACAGCACCGCCCAAACCCAATGTCAGAGAGCAGTGTCCCAGCAATCCTGAGCTCCAGCAGCTTGGGGCCGTGCCCGCTGCCCTGGGGAGTGCTCCGTGCCCACCTCCCCCTGGGGCAGAGCCCTTCCCTCACCCTCAGCCCCACCTGACCCTCCCCTGATGCAGCTCCATGCTGTTTCCTTGGGCTCTGTCGCTGTCACAGACCGGTGGGAACGGCTGTGGAACAACGCCAGCCCACACAGCCAGACCCAACCTCGAACCCCCAGGCCACCCCTGCTGGGACCACGAGACCGCCCGTCCATCTGCGCTCCCATTGGGTGACCCCATTTCCTGACAGACCATTACCAGTGCGGTAATTGCAGCCTGGAAATTAGAGCCCAGCCTTCAAAGCACAGCTCTGGCGGGATGTACCGCCCAGCCCCGCTCGGCTCCCACCTGCAATGATGTCTGACTACAGGGCATGAAACGCTATTCATCCTTCCCCACCTCCCTCCCATCCGCTTTTATTCAGATCCAGCACTGAGTGGCAGCAGTGGCAGGTGTATGAAAAAGATGTTCAGGTGTTCGTGTGCCTTTTTCTTCCCTTTCTTTTTCCCTCGGTTCCCCTTTTATAGATGAGAAAGCAGCATGAAAGGCAAAGCAAATGAGAATCAGAGAGAAAGCGCTGGGTTTGAAGCAATCTGCTCGCACGCTGGGTTTGCTACCTGCTAACACGGGGCTGCGGTGTCGGCCCCAAATCATAGAGTCATTCAGGTTGGAAAAGACCTCTAAGATCATCTAGTCTGACTGTCCCCCTGCCACCAGCACTGCCCACTGACTGAGTCCCAAACCCAACTCGTCCCCAGTGTGCTCTCCAGCAGCAGCAATTTCACGGCTCCCGGCACCACGGACAGTGGCAGGAAAGGGAGATGGGAGATGACAAATGCCCACATTACCTCCTGAAATTAAAACGCCACCAGACGTTCTCTTCATATGAAAGCGGCGGTGGTTGTGTGGCATGGGTTGTGTAGGCAGATTTCTGCTTTATTTATTTGAAAGAGCGAAACGCACAAAAATACCCAGGGACGCAAACCCAGGGGTGGCTGGAGCTGGGAGGCTGCCACGGAAGGCGTGGGTATCACTGGCCATCTCCCATTGGCATGGGTAATTGGTAATCAGCTGGCTTTCCCACCAGACAGATGCAGAGTGCACTCCAAATAAGAGCGGCTCCTGCCGTTTTCTTGTGGGTGTTTTCTCATTAGAATCAATACTTCTCTTCGCCTCTCTGTAAGCCTGGGAAAATCAGGGGGATGCATTTCCTCCCTCCAACAGGATGAAACCTCGCAAAGTGCTTTGGAGAGGTGAGATAAGGAATTAACATTAGGAAACGTGATTGCTATCGCATGCGGAGGGTTTGCTTCTGAAACCATCTGCAACCCATTTCCCTGCGTGCTTCCACTCGGAGCAAGCAGCGCTCCCACCAATTTGCTCATAGGGGCATTGCTCTACTCAGACTGCCCACCCCGAGCAATGTTTGGAGCCCACGGCCCCTGCAGATGGAACGTGGCAATTGGGCAGGGTGGGGGACACTGGGGTGTGCATGGGGAGCTCTGCTCACGGGCCAGGAGAGAATGGGAGGTGGAGGATGGAGCACAGGGCGGTGGAGCCGGCAATGAGGGAGGGGTGGGATCTGACAGCTTGGGAGCAAACGAGACATGACAGAAAGGGGGGAGATAATTTAACAGGCTTGGCCCGATGTTGTCCTTCATAGTCAGGCCTTGATTTTCTCTTGCTTTAGATTTGTCAGATGTGATTTTGCACAGAAGATGGAGGGGCCGGGCTGTGCCCGCGCAGCTCTTCCAAGACAAGAGCACCCGCCAGGATTTGATGTTTAAAGGCTGGGAGCCCTTTAGTGCTGTTAAAATGCCTTCTCCTCCATCAGTTGCCTCTTTGAGGGCGGCTCTGGGTTCACCTGGGGATATGGTGCTGTCACTGGGATACGGCGGGTGGGAGGTGACACGGTGGCAGATTGGATGGTGGCTGCTCCCTGTCCTAACACCTCGCTCCTCTCACCCACCCCACACTTGCCAGGGCGCACCTCTATCCCCACACACCCCTTGAGGAGCTGCAGGGGGCTCGGCGTGGTTCTCCCACCCTGTTCCAGTTCTCCAGTGCCCAAAGCTCGGTGTTGGTACAGTTGAATGTGAGAGGGAACTTCTTCACTGCTTCAGCCCTGTGCACACGGAGCACTGCAGGGGGGATGAAGCCCCATAGGTCCCCACCAGTCCCCTCTGAGCCATGCTGGCTACTCAGTGGGGCAGCCCCGGTGCAGCTTGCTTCGTTAACAGCCCGCTCCCTGTCCAAGGCCAATTGTGTATCTCTCTCTGATGCCCACTGATGTTGGCTGCCATACAGGAAGGTGAGGTCTTTGCTCGGAAGGCCGTTGCTCGGTGATTTTTTACCACCTGTTGGGCAGTTTTGCTGACGTTTTTATTTTTAATTGGCTCCCATTGGAAAACTTGGTCTGAAACTGAGTCTGTGTAGTGCAGCCACTGATGCCAGCAGCGCTCGCACTGCGCCGGGCATGCAGGGAGCTGGGGTTGCCTTAGTCTGTCCCTGCTAGGCTGGCGTCGTGCAAAGGGATTTTAGCCTATGGTGGGTGTGATGCCAGCAGAGATGCCACACGTTGTGTGGTGCTATACGAGCGGTGATGGGGAGGGATGATTTGTCCACTGGAAGAAGAACATGGGAAGCTGTTCCTTAGCCTTGCATGGAGCTGCACAGCGCTGTGGTGGAAAAAGTGCTCCTTTAGAAGGGGTGGGTTTGCAGCAAAGCAGCAGAGCAGCATCCCTCACCCCACAGCACCATGCCTGCTGCTGGCTGTGATCCCCAGCCTGGAGCAGCATTGTGGGGGTCGCGTTGCTGGGCCCCTTCCTCTGCAGCCAAATTCCCTGGGGAGGGTGTTAGGGCTCTGTGCTGGACCCAGCCCTTGTCTGGGGGCCAGAAGAGCCCCCATGTATATCTTGGAGGGATATGGAACAGGATCCTACCACTGCTCCCAGTGCCGAGTGCAGGGCCTTGTCTGGGACCCTTCCCCACCACCTTGCTTGTGACCATGGCTTTTATCCTGGAAAGGTGTTACTTGGGCAGGCAATTGCTCTTCTAAAAGGAAACAAATATCTGCCCTCCTGATGCCATCTGAACACACCCAAATGGCGAATGGTGGTGGGATGTTCTTCAGAAACTGGGAGCAAAGCAGGGCACTGGGGGGAACCAGGGTCGGCCCCACACAGAAGGTCCCTGTGATGGCAGTGGGAGGCATTTTAGGAAAACCAATGTGCGCAATGCCATATTTCTTTCACTTGTCGAGCGAGATTGGCCATGTGCAACGTGGATATGTTTGGATCAGCGGTGATATTTTCATTGTGCGTGTAGGTGCAACAGGGCAACACCCGCCCACCCTCACTGCCACCATCACCTGCACAAAGCAGAGCCCAGGGATCCACGCAGCCCATGGAGCAGTGCCCATTGCCGGCTCACAGACACAGATTGCAGCTGAGTGCAGGCAGCAAACAAAAAGAAAATCCTTTGCACGGTTCGCTGCCTCGCTCCGCTCTTCCTGCTGCTCTGCTCTCCCAGCCCCCACGTTGGGTAGATGCAGAGAGACCTGTTGCTGTGTTGCTGTGGTTGTGGCATGCTTGGGACGGAACCTGCAGCCACCAGTGTCTGTCTGTCCCCTTCTGTCCCCAGGCTGCTGCAGCACGCGTGCTTTTGTGCGCTCTTTAAAGAAAATAAGAGGACCTACAAAGCCTAGTGTGACTCAAAGTGTTTTCAAGGCATGTCAGCTGCCACGCCGCTCTATTTAAATAGGAAAGGTTGGGGTTTTTTTGTTTTCTTTTTCAGCCCGCATAAACACACTGCTGTGTTAATTCACAGAAACGTCATGGAAAGGGGTCGGTGAGAAGTGAAAGGGGAAAAGGAAGAATGACCAGGTCAGCCCTCTCCAGGCTGAGAGCAACGCTGGGCAGAAGGTGTTGTGTGTGCAGGGACCGGAGCCTGGTTCAACCCTGCTCTTTGCGCTGCAGTTCTTGTGCTATTGCACTGTGCATCTGAGCACAGGTGATGCTGTGCCCTGCCTTCCCCCTGCTGCATGAAGGAGCAGCACACGTTGCAGCAGCAGAACGTGTTGCATGCGGGAATTGGCCACCATCCTTCTGAGTAAACGGAGAGCCCTCCGCTGGGACTCACTGCTTTTTATTGCGGGAGCTATTAAAGCTCCATCAGAGCAGCAGGGTTCAGGGCAGCAGGGTTTGTGCGTGCAGCCGGTACGTAACCTGCTTATTCAGAGTCCAGCTGCAGGCGCTTCTCTGTGGTCTTCTGCTCCTTTGAAAACCTGGCCTCTCCTGGCTACTGAAGTGCCATCATTGCAGCACCCTCGTTCCCAGTTCCTCCCAGCATGCCAGGCTTTATGATGGAGGTGGTAGTGCTTTATGCACGCCCAGCGAGCTCCTATAGCGACCAGCAAGCCGTTGGGATGAGGATTGGAGTAAAACCCTCTCCTCCCCATCTCTCTTACCATTTTGCTAATGCGAAGGAAGTAATGAGCGCAATCACAGCTCGGCCTGCCCTCTTCATCAGGAGTATCTATTGCGGGGACTTTATTACGCTGCCCGGCAGCGCCGGGGTTAGGGAGCGTGGTCAAGAGGTGACGCGATCCTTTATTTCTAAATGCCCACACAAGTGTGTCCTGGGAAGCGCAGGTCTGATTCGCAATTGCTCAAAGGACACGGGAGAGAGGGAAAGGAACAAATCAGCTATGAAAATTATACCCTTGCCTTTCCACTTAGGAAAACATTATCTGTTGGCCCCGGCAGAGGTCTGGCTAATGATAAATGGGTGCTAATGTGAAGGAGTGAGCAGAGCTGCCAGTCATCGTTACGTATTTCCCATCCCTTCCCCAGCACCGGGCTGGGATGGGGATGGTTTAGACCCAAACCTGAGCCTCCCTGCGATGGGATCGGCCGAACCCAGCCCTCATTGACAATCCAGAGCAGCTTCCTTTCTTCTTTCTCCTCCACTAAACATGCAAAACCCATTCTTTAACAATTAGTCTCAAACATATTCGCTCTCTCCCTATCTATTATTGCTTACCTTGGTAATCTCGTTCCATTGTACTGCACTTCTCTCAGGCATTAATACATTTCTCGAAGGTAATCTTTAAATACCCAGGCTGGCTTTGTGCTGGGGAAGATATTGTTGGTCTTTTCTAAGTCTTTTGTTTTGAGGGAGTCTCGAAGAAAGGGTTAGATGTGTTTATTATGAAAACACAGCAGCATTTTAATGCATTGACGCTGCGTTAAATACAGATCTTGCGCATTTATTTCTGAGCACATTCATATTGTTCAATCTCTGGGTGAAAGCCGAGCACTTGTAGTGGTTACCTGACATGATGCGGCCCTGTGACAGAAAGTCAAATGAAGCTTTTCTTGATAGGAATGTAATTGTCAAGGAAAAAGAAATGATTAAAAAATTGGTTCCAGTGCTCTGCGATCCAAGAGTTCATTTGTTTCCTCATTCATGCACTAAACAAGTCCCTAATTAATCTTGAACCTTGGAGAAAGGAGGCTAGATTGGCATCTTCTGCATATGAACGTACTTCTCATTTTGGAAAGTTTGAAGAGGCTCTTAAGCATTCTCTTTTAATGATATTTTTGCAAGGGTTTAAAGTGGCTTCATTAGCCTGCCAAAGCCGCTAATTGCATTACCATATTTTTAAACTTCGGAGGCTCATTTTATTTAAAAAAAAAAAAAAAGAAAGAAAAAAAAAAGGGAGGAGATTAATTTGCTGGCTTGGAGTGCCTGAAGCGCTCAGAGGAGCAGGATCCATGCGGTGCTGGGGGCCTTGTGGGTTGGAAAAGCTCAACCTGCAGAGCTCACTGGGAGATGCAGCGCTGGCTGCAGGTTGCTGCCCTCCTGCATCTGGGGTCGTCACTGGCACAGGCTGCACAGGGAGGTGGTGGGGTCGGTGTCCCTGGACATGTCCAAGAGATGTGGAGATGTGGCACCGAGGGACGGGGGCAGCGGGCATGGTGGGGTTGGGCTTGGGGATCTGAGAGGTCTTTTCCAACTGTAATGATTCTGTGATCTTCAGCAAGAGCAGCGCAGGTCCACCAGCCACAACGCTGCTGAAGGACCATGAGTTTTGGGGGAGAAGTGGTGGTCCTGGTTCATGGTACAGCGTGTGCCCCTCTGCTGCCGGGGTCCCGGATGGAAGGTGCCAGCCGTGCTCGCAGCGCGGTGCTGCTCTCATTACAGTAGATAGGTGCTGAACTTAAACGAGGGCACTGCCTTGAGTCTGGCTTGTGTGTGGCCCCAGGTGGCTTATCGAAGGTAATATGAATAATACGACCAAGATAAGATAAGGCTGTTAGCCCCAAACAATACTATCAGTTAAGTTTAGCTGCCAACCCGCTCCGTGCTGACAGCGAGGGATGAAAGAAAAACTCAAACTCAGCCTCAGAGAGTTCTGAAAGCTGCACTGAAACCCATGCGCAGCTCCGAGGAGAAATATTATCCTGGTGGGGAAGGGGGTGGAGGAGAGCCAAGGGCACCGCGAAGAAAACACCGCTCACGGTTGAGGGAGGGTTTTTTCTTTCCTTTTTTCTTTCTTTTTTCTTTTTTTTTTTTTTTTTTGTGCTTTGCAAATGCGTTCCTGCTCATTTCATTGTGAGCGCTGCGATATATTATCAGCTCTCGCGGAAGGGAAGAGTCGTCGGGGTTTCATTAGTTATGTTTATGCCAATAGAAATAAATCTCGGCCGCCATCAGGAGGGGTTTGCTCGCGCTCACGGCCCCGTCTGGGGAATTTGCCCAGCCACGTCCCCGCTGTGCTGCTGGAGCAGATACAGTTTGAGATATACTTTGGCCTTATTGATTTGAAGGCTTCTTCATTACTTCTCCAGCGCTGCGGATCAATAGCCGAGCCGAGAGCAGCATAATAGATTTTTTTAAAAAATCAATTAAACAGAATATGTTTAACGGAGCCGGCTGCAAAGCGGAGCTGGGTTTTGCTGTGCGTGGCTGCAGCTCTGCTGCACCCAGTGCCAACCGAGCAAACCCGGGGACACAGCCTTTGTTTGGGCTCCGTGTGCCTCACCTCCACCGAGGAAGGGGAGATGGGAGGGTACAGGTGAGAACCACCCCGCGTCCTCCTGCGAAACCCAGACCCATCCCCTCGGCCTCGCGGGGAAGGGAAATAACGTTTGTGGTTTTGGCTCAGTCCCCGGTGGGCCATCATTCAGTTAAAATATACCCAAATCTGTCATGCTTGTTCCGCACTCTGTATCTCTGAACACAAGATGAGCTCCTGGTAAATGAGCTTTCATGCCTGAAGGCTTCCCTGGTGCGTGCAGAGCCCACCGTGCCCCCCCCCAGGGATGAGGACAGTGCTCCCCATTGATTTTACCCAGGACAAAGCCCCTGGCGAAGGACCCAACCATTTTCCAGCAGCTATTCCACAACAGAGGGATGGATGGAAGGAGCCTGGTGACCTGAATGGTGGCATTGAGAGCTCTCTTCCCCCCACTGGGGCCACCCGGGACCATTTGCAGGAAGCCAACCCCACATTTTCCCTTCCTCCTTCTGCCTTCTCCCCAGTTCCAGCAGCACGTGCCGGGAGGCGGCTCTGTTTGCTCTGGTGATGGCAGCGATATTTGGGAGAGACAGATGGAAGGCACTTCTTCTTTTCTGCAGACACTTCATGCTCCAAGCTGCTCATATTGTACAAGAGAGGCCAGATGCCTTGTTAATTCATAGACATGTTTACAGCACGGAGCTTCTAATAGGTGAATATGAATACTAAACAGTGATTAGTGCTTGTCTGACAGACGTCTCCCTCCTGGCTGAAATTGGATCTAAGTTTGACCTTTGTTGAGGGAGGAAGGTATTCTGCTATACAATAAGACTCAACGCCGTGCAATCTGTACACGGCGGTTGGGGCTGGCGGTGCTTAGGGGGAGGCCACAGAGCAGCAGGGAGGTGCTGGTCCCATCCATGGGGCACTCAGGCAGAGAAAGGCATCCGGGAGAGCACCTCGTGGGTCGTGTGGAGTGAGCCCTGAGAGCAGGAGGTGACCCAGCACCATGGGAGGGGAGCGATGCTCGGGGCAGCGGTGGCAGAGCGGATTGTGGAAGCGACACTGAGCAAAGAGGCATGGTTCAGTGGTGATGGTGGGGATGGGCTGATGGTTGGTCTAGATGATCTTAGAGGTCTTTTCTGATCTTAACGATTCCATGAAAGGAGAAGGAGGCCTCAAAAGTAGGTTTTGGGGTGAACTGCTCCTTGGGGATATAAGCACACGCCTCTCGTTGGTTCTGGAGGAATCACTCAGTGTGGGGATTGCAGCCTTTGGGTGCTTGTGGGGTCAGAGCTGCAGAGCCCCCACATGTTGGGATGTGGCCCCGTTCTGTGCTGGGAGCACCACGGACTTGCTGACCCCACAGCTGAGATGCTCCCAGTGTTTGAAGCACTGGGGGGGATTTCCCTCTGTGGCAGCACCAGTGCAAAGCGCCCGGATCCTGCCTTGAGCCTGCAAACCAGCACTGCTGACCCTATACAGGGGCTGTGCAAAGAAAATACAGGAACTGCTGCATCACACACCATTACGAGCCTTGCAAACCCTCAAATACTGCGTGCAGGGCTCCATCCCCTGCATGGCACTAGGGGGGAGGTGGGAGCGGGGCGGGATGGGAGCGTGGAAAAGCGAAACAAAACCCCCAGCAGCTGAATAGCAGCGAGCTCTCCAGCCCCGAGTTATGAATTTTGTCAATGAAATTAACCAACAATGTTGGGGAAAGAATAAAAAGAAAGCAGAGCGGGCTCAAAGGGACGGCAGAGGGGCCGGGCACTGAATGGGGGCTTTGTTCGCCCCGAGCCCTCAATGGGAGCCTGCAGCCCCGCACACCACAGAGAATGAGCCTTGCTCAGGGCTGGGCAGCAAAGGAAGGGTGTTAATTTGGTGGGGAAGTTAATTTCGTGGGTACGGGGGGGAGAGCAGCTGCACACTGCAATAAATGCATGAGAAGAGATGCAGGAAGGAGAGGATGGTGCATCCCCAGGGCCGAGTTCACTTTGCTCAGTGTCCAGCTTGGGGTGCACGGACCTGCCCAGAGCCCACCCTGCTGCTGCCCCATGGACGTTCAGTCCCATCACATCCCCTTGTCCCATAGCCTGGCTCAGATACAGCAGAGGCACCAGCATGGTTTTGAGATCACGAGTCATTAGGGAGGAAATGGGAATAAATTGCTACAATGGTTGGGAATCTGGGTTAAGCCCGGAAACAACAGCACACAGGGAACCGCGGAGGGGCCTGAACAAAACCTGACATCTCCGTGCCTCACACCAAGCCATGTTGTGACCGACGCAATCCTCCCTTCTGCTCACATCACCTTTCCGGATTTATCATTTTAATGTTCTCTGGGCCACCGAGCCCCACAGCTGTAAATTAATTTTTAAAGTAATACAGGTTCTAAAACTTCCATCTGCTTTAATGAGCTTGGGGGAATCCTGTTGTATTAAAAAACATGCATGCAATTATTTTTCCATCTCGGGCTTCGCCGTCGCGGCACCACTCGGCGATGACATCTCCTTCCCCTCTGCAAAGCGTTTCCCCGTGACAACGTGGCGCCGGGTCCTGGTGGAGGGGACATCTCCGTGGACGAGGAGGATCATTAGCGCGTCCCTTGATGCCTTCCCAGTCACCTTTCCATTCATCCAGTTCTGCATGGTGGAGTTATGTGGTGGTAATGAACACCCCGGCGCCCGGAGGTGCCACGTGAACCAGTCAGCTCCTCGAACTGCCTGATTCCTGCTGGGCCAACCCCATGCACGACCGAGATGGTGTTTGTGTTCACCGCCCCCCGTGCCCGTTTTTAAATATTTGCTCACAGTACTCCAGGTTTTTTTTTTTTTTTAATTATTATTATTATTATTATTAGCAATTAGCCTAATAAGCCACCTTTCCCTTGCTCCGCATGTAGATTAACCACTTCAGAGAGTACAAAATAAACATTTTGCAATGCAGGCGTGTATCTGCTGGAAATGATGAGCAACCTGCTTCCGCAGAGACCCAGTCCTCCCAACATCGGGGCTTTGCTCTCATCATTAGCGCCCGTGTTGGCTTTTATTTTCTTTTATTTCCCCTAAGACAGCTTCTTACAGCATTCGTTAACCTGAATTTTGAACACAATTAATTCTTATTTAGGCAGCGCGTTCAGGATGACGTTCTTTACGAGTAGCAAAAAGCAGCCTGGGATTGTGCAGCTTCGGCGTCAAACGTCAGCGCTCAGAAGGTGCATCCCCACCGAGATCACACACAGGTGAGCACCCAGCACAGACCTCAGCCGTCACGATGGAAACGAGCACGGAGAAGCTGTCTGTCCTTCTGCACGGCCATGGCGTTTGGGTGAGCAGTGGTGGTGATGGGGACGGGGCCGTGCGGTGCAGTGTGGTGCTGCCTGGCGGTGCCATGCACTGCAGAACACTCCTCCTG
Organism: Numida meleagris; assembly: GCF_002078875.1. Classification (NCBI taxonomy): domain Eukaryota; kingdom Metazoa; phylum Chordata; class Aves; order Galliformes; family Numididae; genus Numida; species Numida meleagris. The sequence continues at coordinate 3,411,937 of NC_034425.1, forward strand.
TCTTCTTTCCCATTACACACGGAGTCTGTAGGAACTTTGCATCCTGCTCTGGTAAATGCTGTTTCCCAAACCGAGCTGGGGTCAGTGGGAAGAAGCAGGCGTTACAGGCACATGAGACTGCTGGTAAATCAGGAACAAGGAAATCGTTTGTGCTGATTCCATGCTTGGCCACTCCTGCAGGAAAACAGAGGTCCTGGGTGCAGCAGCCTGGATTTCAGGCTGATTTCTGAGCAGCCGGAGCTACCCAGCACTAGTTCTGAAGGCACTGAGCACCAGCGATGTGCTGCAGCCAGTAGAGCCACACAGCTCCGGCCCTGGGCTGACTGCACCCCATGGAGTGGGCATAGGGGTGATGGGTTTGGTGCCCAGTGCTTTCCAGAAGCCCTCATGCCCATTTGGGTGGCTGTGATGATGGAAGGCTGCAGATTTCCACCCAGCAACGAGCCGCTGTGATTCCTTCCAGCCATCACCGCGAGGCTGCCACACGTAACCTGTCCTAAACCGCGCATGAATGATTTATTGTGTACTTCTCATGCAAATGGCATTAATAGGCTGTCACACGGAGGAGAAGATGCCGGCAGATTACTGAAAGCTGCCGCACTTCAGATGTTTTGGGAGGAAATAATGCCTTGCGCGTAAGATCTGTGGAGTACCTCTGCCCACAGGGGCAGGTGCAGGAGGGAGCAGCTGAAGGCTGCGTTGCTGCATTGTGCACCGAGCGCCGTGAGGCTCCAGCACAACGCTACAAGGGTCGGTTTAACCTTTCTCTGCACACTCTGGGCTCAGGCAGCTCTGCTCTGCTGAGTTCGGGATCGGGCTGCAGAGAGAACCCAACCCACGCCAGCCCTGTCTAATTAGTGGAACATATTTACATGTGTAAAACTCTCCTGTAGTCCTCGTAATGACTAATGCATAATTATGCACAGACAAATCCCCGCAGTAAACACAAATATTTTTGTTTGGTTGATCTCAGGAGAGCCGAGCAATGTGTCGGGGCTGCACTGTGCTCCCCAGCCGAGACAAGTGAGTGTCTGTGGCCATGCAGTCCCATGGCCATACCAAGCCCATGGCCATACCAAGCCCATGGCCATACCAACCCCATGGCCATGCCAATTGCATAGCCATGCCAATCCCATGGCCATACAGACCTGCAGCCATGCTAACTCCATGGCCATACCAACCCCATGGCCATGGAAAACCCATGGCCATACCAATCCCGTGGCCATACAGACCTGCGGCCATGCAGCCTCACAGCTATGTCAGCCCCATGGCCATGCTAGTCCCCTGGCCGTGCAGTCCTCCTTGTGCTGCACCAAGAAATGTACTTTTGGGTCAAAACAAGGTATTTTGCAGGTTTATCCCAATTTTATAGAAATATCAGGCTTTCCCCACGTTTGAGAAACATCCCCAAACTTTCTGTGCCCATACAGGATGAGGAGCTTTCCCAGTCCAAATCCCAATCCCAGTCCTAGCCCCAGTCCCAGTCCTAGTCCCAGTTCCAATCCCAGTTCCAGTCCCACTGGGAGCTACCAAGATCCTGGTCTCTCTCCATGCCATCTTAGCCATGACACCCCCAGTGACAAATTCATCACTGAGGCAATGGCTTTTCTCCTAAAATCCTCTTCAGGGAACAATTCTCCTATGTCGGATACGGTGACTAATTGATAACTTTCTTTAGGGGAACTGCACGATAACTTTCTTTAAAGCCGTATATTATGATCAGCAGGTTTTCAAAGGAACGTGCTGCTCTCTTAATTCTCACCTTCATTATTTTAATACCTCTGTAAAATGGATTTCTAATGGATCCATATTGCCATAAAACTTTAGGGATGGTGGGTGGGTGGTGATAAATTCTTTGCCATCTCAGTGGCTCCGTGAGTGGGGCAGGGAGCGGGGATGGATTCCAAGGAGCAGCCAGGTCCTGGCTTAGAGCTGTGTCTATCAGCACTGCGACCTTTCCTGGTGTGACCCCATCCCATTGTCTTGAGCACCCTACAGAGCTTTGTTAAGCAGTACAACTAGTATCTGTCGCACGCAATTCCTTCTGTCTCACTTTCTACCCTAGGAATATATCCTATCACGAAGGCAGAAGATACTCCAGGTGCAATCCTGCCCCAAATACAGGCAAATCTGTGCAGCACAGTCATCCCAATAGTAGAACATTTTCACCCTGAGATCTCAAGGCATACCATAAATGGACACTAGAATCATAGAATCATCGCGCTGGTATCTCCCCTTCAAAATGTCCTTTGCCACCAAAGCAAACTCTGCCCCTAGTTTGATCAAAGAAGGGGAGAAGTGGGTGTTATGGTCAGCTGGAAATGCAGGGAGCTGTAGGAGAGGTCAGTGTTCCTATGATGACCTTCAAAGGTCCCTTCCAACTCCAATGGTCATGATCTTATTTTTGTCTTCCTCAGGTCATTAGGCCACACCAACTCCTGTTTGCCCTGGACATGAATGTGCGGGCCCAGCAATTGCTCAGCACCGAGCATTGTCATATTGACACCTTTCAGCACCTCCAGCATGGTGTAAAGAGGAGCATGGCATGGGGCCGGATGCACGGGCTGGTTCACTGCTGCCTTCTGAGGTCGGCAACGTGGGTCATGTCGGGGCCCTGCTGCCAAACCCCATTGCAAAGCAGTGTCTGCCCTAAGGAGAGCACTGAGCACATCAGGAGAAGAGCTCTGGTGCTCCCTGTGCATGCACGAGGTTCTATGGGATGAAGACAGAATCCAGTTGTCTGAAGGAGGCTCCTCTCCTCCAGGGCACTCTATAGGGCCAGGGCCTGGGCTCTGCCCCTCCGTTCAGGGCACACTGTGTGTGTGATGTAGGCAGCGATGGGTAACAGGCAGAACGTGTTATCACAGCTGCTGTGTGCCGCAGCACAAAGGGGAGAGCCGTGCGCTCCTTGCTCGCTGCTTGGCCTGGGGACATTCGTGTTCTTGTTTATACAATAGCTCTGCTCCAAGAGCAGGAATAAAACATACCTTGTTTTCCCCTTCCCAGATGCTGTTTAGCATCATGCTACATCTTCCCATGGGAAATGCAGGTTGGAGCCTCTCAGGTTGGGGGGGAATTGAATCCAGATGTTGCATCGCTGGGCAGCAATGGGTTATTGTGCAGAAGTGGTAGTGTACATAGCTACCTTCACATCCAGGTGCATAGAGAAAAAGTAGATGCATGTTCCTAGACATGTGCTTTTATCTCTTACCCCAAAATACAGGCCAACTCCAAATTTAGACAGAAAAATTCAGAAATCAAAAGTGTTTGGCGAAGTAAACTGCTTAGGCCATGTAAACCTTGCAAAAAAATGGGTCTATGGGATCTTCGCTCAGGCTGGTGGGCACCCTTGTTTGGGGGCAGCAGCTCCTCAGGGCTCAGCCCAGGGCATGTTGCCAATGGGCACCGCAGCCTGGGGGCTGCAGATGATCCCAGATTGCAAAAATGGGGCAAAGCACTGCAGGGAGAGCAAAGCAGGAAAAGTCAGATGGATGTAGCACGGAGCTCTGCGTTTAACGGTGAGCAGCTCGGGTAAAAGGAAATAATTGCATTACCAGAGAGAACTTTTACAAATAGTATTTTGGAGCCATAGTGTGTTGGGAACAATGGGCGCTGTGTCTGCGGGTGAGGCCATGTCACACTCCTCCTGGTGACTGAGCCAGGGCCACGTGAATGTATCAGTGCCCAAATCACTCTCTGAGGCTTGTCCTGCTCTGACGCTGCGGGGTCTGCAGCCACTTGGCATCGCCGTGCTGGGAAATAGCGGTGTGTGTGAGCAGCAGGCACCCGCTGTGCAATGCTGCGCCGTGCTGGCGCTGCCGCTGGCACCATGTGGGCTCCCTCCAGCGGCCGTGGGACGGCCCCAGGGTGCCCGGTGCCCAGCGCCAGCCCTGCAGGGACTGTGCTGAGAGGGGGGCTGAGGGAGTGCAGGAGGAGCGGTGCTGTGCATGCATGGGTGCGTGCAGGGCACGGGCAGATGTATGAGGTGCATATGTGCACGATGCATACGCACATCTATGCATATAGTGCATAGGCATACACATGCATATAGTGCATGTGCATATATGTGTGTATAGCACCTATGCTACGCATGTATGCAATAGAGCTGCAGATTCACGTAGATCCGTGTGCACACAGAGCTGCTCAGTGCCAGCCATGAGCATGTTGCTCCCTGCAGTCCTGGCAGCACCTCGGGGTGCAGCGGGCCAAGCATCATCCTCTGCCCCCTCCCCCCCCCCCCCCACAACAGCCTTTCCTTGCATTCCGTCCACCCCTCCGTTTTTTTGCAGTGTGGTGCTTGCTGGGGGGTGTAGGGATGCACCGATGCCTGCTTGCAAAGGTTTTTTTTTTTTTTTTTTTAATACATGGGCACTGACGTCCATTTGCACAGAGTGTAAATGCACCACGGCCCATTTGCACGCTACCACCGCTTGTTTGCACTGGGGGGGTTGGGGGGGGAAGGGGGTGAACGCACCGAATAACCGCAGTTTGTTGTGAACGCACCGGCGCCCGCTGGCACACGGAGGGGCACAGCCGCTGTTTGCACGGGGAGAGGTACACGAACGCACCACGGCCTCTTTGCACGGG
>NC_034425.1:3416974-3431930 GCF_002078875.1 Numida meleagris
AGCTGTCAGTTAAACGGTGGGCGGGGCGGGGCGCGCGGCGGAGCCTCCCCGCGCTCTCGCGCTGCCCGGCGCGGCTCTTGTCAGTTAGCAACAAAATGGCCGCGGCGGCAGCAGCTGTGCTCCCGAGGACGGCGGCGGCGGCGGCAGCAGCGGAGGTGGCGTCCGAAGCGGCGGCGACGGCGGCAGCGCGGAGGAGCAGCGGGGGCCCGGCTCAGCAGCACTGAGCGGACGCCGAGAGCGAGCGGCGGAGAGCGGCCCCCACCCGCTGCCGCAGCCCGGCCCGAACCCCCGCCCCGGGGGCACCGCCGCTGCGTTCGCCCCCCTCTTGAGGGACTCCGCCGGATCCTCCCCTCCCGCTGCTTCCTGCGGGGCGGCCCCGCGGCGCGGATCCTCCCGGGAGGGCACTGCGAGCGCCGCTCCGGCGTCGTGCGGGGGGGTCCTCCGCAGGACCGTGCCCCGGGCCGCGCTTTCTTTCGTCGATTTTATTCTCCTGTTTTCATTTGCACTTTTCACCTCCTCCGATGCCCCTCCACGCGGACTGAACCCACCGGGACGCGGCTGAGCCCCTCCGGCCCCGGTTCGGATCTCGCTGCAGCGCGGACCGTGTGCGGGAGGCACGGACTGAGCCGCGCTGCTCCGCGCTGCGCTCCGCCGGGAACCGCCGCTGCTCCGCGCTCCGTCGGTGCGTGTTCTCCTCCTCCTCCTCCTCCTCCTCCTTCTCTGTGCCGGGTTTTTTTTTTCTTTTCTTTTCCTTTTTTTTTTTTTTTCTTGAGGGGGTGTAGACAAACGACGACGACAACAACAAAAAAAAACTTAATTTTTTAATTATTATTTTTGGCCGCGTGAGATTTTTTCGCATCGATTCGTGAAATTACGGGTACAATTACAGAAAGAGAGGAAAAAAAAAAGAGGGAGAAAAAAAAAAAACAAACAAAAACACCGCAACACAACAAACAACCTTTAAAATAAGAAAGGAACGCGTCAGAGAGACCCCTCCATCGCAGACGACATTCCCTGCTCGTTTCCTCACAGCGAGACCGAACCGAAAGCTGCCAAAGAGCCCCGCACAGAGCAGACCACAAGGTGAGGGCGCGGGGGTGTGCGGGACCCGCGGGGGCTCAGCGGTCATTCCGCGTTTCTGTGCGCGCCGTGTCCCGCTCTGACTGCGGCGGACGGAGCGTTGTTGCGGTGCAGTGTGTGTGTGTGTGTGCGTGTGTGTGGCTCGCGGCCGCGGGTTCGAATCCCGGGCCCGCTGCGCAGCGCTGTGGCGGAGCCCTGGGGTTGTGGTCGTCGCGTTGGCTTGTAGAGAAGGCTGATCCCCTAATGTGTTCCCATAAGGGAATTAATTGCTAACCTGCACGCAGTTAGAGTTCAGTGCTTTTCGCTAAATACGCTGCTAGTCGTACTTCCTGGCTACTTGATACCCTGCTCAGCCCGCAGCGTGTGGCTGCGAGGCCGCTCGTCCCGCAGCACCACGGCCTGTTTAAATTTAGCCGTAATCCTTATTACGTCATGGCCTTTCTGCTGCAGAGTTCTCCCTCCCTCCCTCCCTCCCGCAGCCGCGCGCCTCGCAGGGGTTACGCCGGGCGCGTAGCGCTGCGCGAACGGACGGATTTACGCCACCCGCGTAGTGCGGTTACGCCGCCCGCGTAGCGCTGTGCTGCGATGCAGCCCCGGGCATCGCTTCGCCGCGGCGCGGAGCTGCGCTGCGCACGGGCGCTCCCGTCCCGGCCCCGAGGAGGAGTGCTCGGCCCCGTCAGCCCTCGCTGGGATGGGGCTTCTGTGCGCTGCCCGGAGCCTGCCGAGCTGGATGAAAAGCCTGCTGCCTTGCCTTCATTTTAGGGTTTTTTTTTTTTTCCTCTCCACTATGAGTCTTTCCTGTGAATAAAGCAAGTTGTGCTTTTCCTGACTTCTGTCATCTTTTGTTTATCCTTAAAGGAAGCGCTCCTAGCCTCCTTCTCTTGGGCCTTTGAAGACTTTGAAAAAATAATAGGACAACATTTCCTAAGCATAAAGGCGTTATTGGGCACAAAAGTGCTTCTAAGGTGGAGCGCTGCGAGCTTCCGAGTTCCCTGCCTTGCCAAACAGCACCGAAGAACCGGGGTTAGGCTGGAGGCTTTGCCGAGCGGAGGATCTTGTGTCTCAAACCGTTGGTTAACGTTAACCTTATGGAAAGCGTAGTGTCACGTTAGTGTAGAAGGAGAGGCTCTTGCCGATGCTTTTCGTTCCCGTCATTCAGAAAGGCCGGGACCCTTGATGCCGTTCGGGATTTGCTGCCTGCTGTTAGCTCGGAGTCCCCTACCAGTTCCCAGCCCGTTCCGATGCGAGGCGCACACCCCCTCTCTTCAGCGGCGATCTGTTATGAAAACCCAGCAGAAGGGTTTGGTTTCGGTTTGAGCTGCGAAGACTTAACCAAGATCGGCGTATGTGGGAACGGATAATATGTTAACTTAGATTCGTTTCCTCTAAGCAGCTGGCCTCGCCGAGATAAACAAGCGCTTTTCCAAATGCTGTCATCTGGCCCCTTTCCAAAACAAGCTGAAGGGGAGGTCAGGGGTGGAGCCATCCTTTGCTTGAGTAAAAAGAGGCTTTCATTTGGAAAGAATTGCTGGATGGCACCGGCTGCGAGAGCTGCAGATTTAAAAATAAAATGCCCCCAACCTTAACGAAGTGAGATAGGCTGTTGCTTGTCTCTTAATGCATGTGCTGCTGCTGTTTGAAGGTGTAGCAGCTCGAACGTAGAATTTACGTTGCTTGTTTTGTTAAAAAAAAAAAAAATAATAATAATCAGTGCTCTGTGTTAGACTTCGAACACGAGACGCGAGTGATTAAACATTTATCATCTTTGGTTACAGTAGAGATGTGCAACACAGGGGCTATTGTTTTAATTGTTTAAAATTCAGATGACAAGATAATGGTAATACCATTAGAAGGTTTCCCTTTGGCCTGGAAGCTGCAGGTAGGAGCCTGTCGATCCTTTGGTATTAAAGATGAGTGATAAGGAAACCTCTTAAATGCCTGTGACGCTGCAGTCTAGCCAATTTAGCATCAGCTGATGCCTTCTAGTGATAATGGCTTGAGGTGTTCAGCTGCATTATGAAGATATCAGCCGCAGCAAATAGTGTTTAGAAGAGAAACACACTTTATTGTGAATGGGAAGATGATCTAGGAGTGGCAGTACATTGCATTATTAAATGATCTATGTGCTTTGCACGGTCTCTACACTGGTGAATGCTAGTGGTACAGTGAAAGATGGTAATAATATTAAATTCTTAATGTCTGAAAGCAGAGGAATCAGTGTTATTTGATCTTGCTTTAGGAATCTGAGCTATTTATGAAAATCGTCTGCCAAAGACGTGGCTTAGTTTTACATCTTAATGACTGGATGTAGATACACCTTTGCTTATTTTAGCACCACTTAATCATGATTAACTTTGCTTGAATTCCAGCAAACAGTTCTGCGCGTTCTGTGAAACTTCCTTTGTGTACAGTTTCCTCCTTCGGCACTGATGTATTCTAACGTCTCCTGCACAGGGTAGAAATGGCTGAGTTTGATCATAGAAACAAACTGCCTTCTAGTGCACGGAGTGCTTACAGAGCTGCTTGAGATCATATCAAAGATTGGATCGTCTGCTGAGACTGCAGCAGCAGCTTAAAATGCGCCGCTGATTCTTTTGTCTCTTTCTAAAATGTGACATCACTTTCTTGGTGGAGGGGCACTAAATTTCACCGAAGACATCTGCGAAATAGCTTGCTGTGCTGAAATCTTGCCTTCGGAGCAGCAGGCATCGAAATCGGAGTCGCTTTTGCTCGGAGCTCTGGATGTGAACCAGCACCGTAATTTCTCAGTGTTGTAGTCCCAACTGTAGTTGCAATTCAAGCTCATAAAATATTAGAAGCTTTGGCGGCAGCGAGGGCCGCGTTCTGGATGTCTTCCCCGTGGGTTTACAGCCAAGGATGGCTCGAGAGTGAGAACAGTTATCTGCGCTGCAGCAGTGATGGTTTATGGCCGGGTGCCCAGATTGTCTAGCTTTGCACACAGCTTTATGGTTTGCCTTTGAGGGCTACGGAGGTGGAAGTCATTTGTAATAAACAGCTCTCTGCAGTTTGCCTTCCCGGCGTTCTGAGATGCGCATCCGTTTAAAGAATTGAGGACTAGATTCACACTGACTTAGATTTCAATCAGGAGATTCTGTTTCAGAAGCTCACTTATGAGAAATGGTAACGGTTGCTTATTGCCTTGTATTAAAAATAGCTGATATTTATCCCGTGGCTGTGTGTGTTTGCCTTCGCTTTTCTAGCGGTAAGCACTGAACTGCCGGGGACTTTTCTTTCATTTGGGAGAAAGATTGACTTGTCAAGTCGATTGGCATCCCTTTGTGGTAATTAAGCCCCAGATAAAGATAGGTTTATAGGTCTCAAAATAGTTATCACGCGACTACCAGCTGTAGGAAGGGAGAGCCCTCACCCCAAGGGAAAAAAAAAACACCCCGGGCCACAAAGTGCTTAGTGCATGCCCACGGGCATCTTCTGCGGGCACATCCATCCCGAATTTTCCTTAGTTTCTTATTGGTGGGGTCTGTGTGCGTTTTCCCATGGTGACTTTCCAAAGGCATCACAGCGAGTGCCTTTGTTACCATCGGGTCAAGAAAAATCTCCCCCGAATGGCATGTCTGTTTCCCTCCTCCTCCTCCTCCTCCTTTTCCCCTTCCAGCAAAAACATCCAGACAGCCCATAGGAAGTTTATGCTTTTCTCAGCAGTTGCTGCTGTCTCAGGACTTCCTTGCGAAAGCAGCGGAGAAGCAGAACTTTTGTCTGGGGGCTATATATAGTGCTGGCCGTGGCCTGGATGCCGCTCTGCGTGGTCAGCGAGTGCGCACATCGACGAGGAGTTCAAACTGCCTGCTCTATTTTAAGCTCAGCCTGATGCTGTGTGTAGTCTGTCTGGGGCTCTTAGTTCCTCAGAATCCCGAAAGGTTTTTATGGCTGTTGCTAATTTCAGATGCTGACGGCGCTGATGTTTTTAAGCAGCAGAGCATCGGTGAGGTGCTTCAATGCAAGCCGTTCTAGGAACAGGAAGCAGTGCAGTAGTGCTGAGAAAAGCAGCTGCACGGATGGGTCAGGTGCTGCCTGCCATTTTGCTGCGCTCTTTTCCTGTGCCACTGGCAGAAAACCAGAGGAGGTTTTTGGCATTCCTTGTCATTTTTCTGGTAGATCTGGGAATGTGTTTGGAAGAGTAACCTTGTAGATGGTTCTTCTTACTGTAGATGTTGATCCCAAGTTAGGAGGAGTTGGAAAGCTTTCTGACCCTGCAGGTGTGGCCTACTGGAGTGCATGTAAAGCAGGAGTAGCAGGGCCAGTCTGCAGGATGCCTCCTTACCCCTCCACTGGTGTCCTTCTCTTCACCTGCAGGTCTCAACTTTCCTCTTCTCTCAGTATTTCTAATCAGTTACAAGCTTGCCTGATCTAGGAGAATTGCTTCCAAAAGGCATAGTGTGGAATTTGCCCCATTTTCAGCTTTGAAATAGATGTTTCACTCAACGGCTTCTTTTCTACCCCAGGCTGCAAAATGGAAGATACCACATTGCTGCATACCGAGTCCTTCTCGTCTCTGTCATGCACAGTGTTCTGCCTCTGTCTTGATTTGTGATGCTGCAAAAACTTTGTTAATTCAAAATAACCTACTGGCCTAAGTATCATCTGTCTATAATGTACCTCTTCATTTTCCTGCTTGTGAAACTATTTGGTTTCTCTTTGTGGTATTAGCTGGTATGTAATGAAGAGGCTTGTCTTTTTAAGCCATTTAAAAGCTACAGCATGTTCTGGTACAGAAGAAGAGCCCGGTTGTGACAATCTAAATGCTATTTAATATTTTGTAGTTTGCTGATCATTAAGTGTGGGTGTCCAGTCCAGGTGTAGAACTAAATCTGGTCTGTGATTGCTGCAGTTGAGGAGAAGAATCTTTGTAAATAGCGGGGTAAAAGATGTTCTGTGGGGCTTACTAGAGCTTAGTGAAGTGTGATACATATTACTTCTCCAGTAGTTATTCTTCTGATCAAGCTTTTTGAAGTCATCCTTTGCTGTTGAAAACAGCAGTCAAGGTCTTGTCTCACTGGGCACCAAGAACACATTACTCTTCATATTATGCTGCTACACTGAAGCATAATATTTGAATAAAGCAATAGCTGTATTATTGGGTGGATGCTTACATTGCAATTTGCTTAATAAAATCATCATTTTTTTTTTAATTGCATTTGTGAAGATAAAACATTCTTCACAAATTTGTGGAAGAACTGTTCGGGTGACAGCAGAACCCCGTGCTTTTCAAGGAAGTGAAGCAGGTGATAGCAGTTGGTCTGTGCTTTCCAGACGATGATCCGGTGCTCTGACAGTCCAGCTGCATTGAAATTATCCCCTCTGTCAGCATCCAGACCAGCAGGAACTCATCTTGCTGGAATTCTGTCTGCATCTACTGACCAGATAAGACACAGCCCCTTTGAACACGAGAGGGCTGCTCTGAAAGTAATGCCTCCTGTTGTATGATGTTGACCCATGCTGTCTGAGGCTGACGTTGGTGGCATGGCAGTAGAGGTTGAACTTTCCCACCAGTATCCCATTACGTTTTGTTGCTGTGCGACAGATGGCAGCGGAGGGGCAGGCCGACAGAATGGCGGCTGACATGGAAGCACATGAAGCAAACATGGAATTGAATTCCTCTGTGCGGGGAAAAAATGGCACCCACTGTTAACTGCAGCTGGTTTTCTTCTGGAAGATCGTTTATGGCTGTTTCCTTTCCCCGCCTCTCCAAAGTGTTTCTGGTTCCCTCGTGGAGAGGCCGTTCATTTGCGTGGTTGGAACATGGGGATAATCCATTCAGATGATGGATCTGATATTCCAATATATAATAAAAATGCCGAGTTCAGCTGTTAACTGAGTACTTGATAGATTTATGGTTGGCAGGAATTGGTGTCCGCACGCTTTTATTATGGAAAGTGAAGGAACTGAGAACTTCTAAACTTAATGGAAATAAGGATTACTTTTTCAGCAGTGTGCTGCGGTTGAAGATGCAGTAGAACAGCAACTAAATTGATTCAAAATGTATTTAAGTTGAGTGAAATAGTCACAGAGGGCGATGTTTTGGTTTTCATAGTTCAGCGCTAGGGATGTATTAAAGAACACAAAACAAGTAATTTTTTTCATTTGTGTTTAAACTTCCATATATTTGCAGCGTGCAGTTTTTGAGCACAGTTTATTAGTCTGTAGTATGTTTTGTCTTCCTTGGCTCAGATCAGATTTGGTGTTAACCTCCTGCGGAGAATTCCAGGACCCCTGACATTTTATTGTGACTCTTGATTAGCTCACCAGGGTTCCTGCTAAGAATTCTTCTTTCATTCACTTGATAAATTGAATTCCCTATTCACAGTGCCTTTAAATAGAATGGTATTTGGAAAACTCGAAGACAACAACTTGAATGTGCAATGAGCTCTCCCAACAAGTTTGAAAATGCAGGAGGAGGAAATTAAGGGCTTGTGTAATCTGAAATCTTTTAAAGGCATAAACATGTTAGGAGAACACACAGCTCTGTCTTCATATTCCATGTAAACTTGCTTCTCTCCTGGCTCTCCAAGAAGAGGTGCTGTTGACCTCTGTTTTCCCTTTTTAATCTCATCTCGTGCTGGTGCTCCCTGAGCTGTGGGATGCCATTTGGAGCTCTGCTGCACGGAGGATGGCATCGTTTATTTATTTCTGAACTCCAGATCTTGAGGTCCTGAGTGGGCCCTGTCCTCGTGGTGCCCCACTGGCTCTGTCCCACCCCTGCCTGGTGTCCTGGTGCCACATGCTCCAGCCCTTCCCTTGGCCAGCCAGACGTGCGGGATGCCATCTCCCAGGACTGCCTTCTGCAGGCTCCCATGGCTCATATGTGCAATGGTTTTAATGTCACAGGAGTGGAAAGGGCCTCTGGGGGTCACAGATGGGCAGCAGCTGAGTCAGGTGGTGTGGGTACATAGCTGAGTGCTGCTATGTGACTGCAGTGGGAAGGGGGAAAGGAGAGCTAAGGGCACTAGAAACCCTATGGGCTAAATCACGCATCGTGTTAGCTGTGCAAACATACCTGTCATTTCTTTTAACTGTGTTTGCATGAAGGAGTCTTGTATAGAAGCTCTGTTCTTCCTGACTGTTCATTCTACCCGTGACTGTCACCGAGGCCTGGTGATGCATTGGCACGATGCCTGGCTTCTCCAGCCTCTCTGTGGGAGAGATCAGCACAGAACGCCCGGGGCAAAACGTCCTGTGGAGCTGCTGCTCCTGTTCCCATTCCCTGGCCTCCTCCTCAGCTGTGTCCATATGTGCTGTGCTGGAAGCAGAGCTGCTCTGCCGTGTTCTTCAGGTCCTGCCCAGCATCTGAGCAGCAGCTCGGTCAGTGGATGGGTGATGCTCATTTGAGCAGTTGGCCGCTGTGGGGGCTTTGTGTCTTGTCATGGAGCTCTTATCTTCTCAAGCGTTTGCAGAAGACAAACTAGCTAACGTAGTACTTGGAGGAGACCAGCGCGTGCTGCTCTGCTGCTGGATTGCAAAGCTGTTCTCCTTGGTGCCTTGTGTTCCAGGAAAGCTGGGGGAGGGCTCTGGCCCATGCTCTACTTGGTCTGCTGGTAAGTAGCAGGCCTGGGAGGGAGGCAGCGCTAAGTCTAGTTAACCTCACTGCTCAGTCTGGAGCTTAATTTTTCAAGAAAGGAGTTGCTGGTTTTTACTGGGGGAGGGGAAATGTTCCTAGCACGTTGTCAGCTGCTGATCACCTGCTTTGGGTGATGAATGCAACGTGAGTGAGCCTTTTCAGTGGTGGCTGTGTGGCTGCCACGTCCTCTGCACCCACGGTTTTACTGTGTAATTCTACTAGCATTGCTCTGCAGTGCTTAGTAATACAGACCTAGCGCGCTGATTGGAACGTTCTCATTTGTACTCTCACTAGAACTCTGGCAATGGTCCTCAAGAAAGTGAACCAAAGGAAGCCTGTAGATGAAAAGCAAAACCCCAAAGCCCACAGCCGTGCACTGGGATTGAGCAGTGCTCAGCATGGTCAAACCTCAGACATCTGACCTGCTCCTTGTGGTCAGTCTGCATTCTTGGTCAGGAAAGCCGTTCTCTTTGAGATTTCCCCTGTGCTGGTTAGGGGAGGCTAAAACAGAGCGAGGTTGCTCCATGGTTTTTTGTTTTTTTTAATTACTTTGTTTTTAATCTTTAATTGAATGATAATTTCTGTTGAGTCCACGTTGTTTTTATTCTAATTTAATTTGCTTCAGTGGCTGCTTATATTATGTGTATATGAAGTAGGGTCACAAAAAGTTACTGTTGAGTGAACTGGAAACTGAAACAAGAGCCTGGGTCCTGCAGTAAATAGCACTTGGCACTGTCCTCGAGGTGCTGTCAGGATGGAGATGCTCTTCAAGCCATGATCCAAAGTGGCACTGCTGGAGATGCCGGCTGCTGGAGGTGCAGCCTTTGGTTGAGATGTCTTAGGCAAGCATTCTTTTTTTTTTTTCTCCACCTGATGATGGAATTTCTATTCTAAAGGTTTTAAGAGCAGGATTATTAAATCAATCTCTTGGGCGACCTGTAATATCCCATAGTTTCAGTAGGATGCTTTAATTGAATGTGGTGCTTTTCACATTCTGTTTGCATCTTAACCTGTAGTGTTTGTTGTGTGTCTTCACATGGCAGCTCCGTTCTGCTCCTGCTCAAATTTCAGCAGTGAGTTCAGTTGTCTGTGCATGTCTTGCCACCTTAGTAAAGTGGGATGTGATTGCAAGAAAGCCTGAAGCGAGGTATGTAGGGATGAAGTGTAATCCCTCACAATTACCAGCAGCTGTGGAGAATGGCCCAGAGAGCAGCAGAGACCTGGAGATACCTGCCAGCACACAAATCAGGCAGCCAAAACCAAACGCACACCAAGAAGCCTTAGAGCTAAAACCGTATTGTACAGCCCAAGGAAAACTCAAGGGCTGTCTTGGTGGTTTGCTTACGTACAGTTTGTGATGGGGTTTCTGGGGCTTCAGAAGCCAGATTCCTGTTCCTGGTACGTGATGAGTTTTGTCTTGCATCCGTCAAGATGAGTTGATCAGGTAGTGGGAAAATTGAAGTACCAGACCCACAGTGAGCAGTGGATAAGATTTTGATGTTTCACGTGAAGGGAGAAATCCTGTCAAGTCAAATTATGTAATAAGTAGTGACAAATGCAGGACGGGGACGTAATTTGACAGTCAGAAGCCCCAAAGCATGGGATTAATAAATCATAAATCGAGGTCAAACAAATGCTCCTCAAGCTTCATTTATGATTCCCTGTAGGGACACATTTTGCACCCAGACTTCCAAATTACAGGGTTTAGTTTCAAGCTGCGTCATCATACCTCTGCATAAAACACATTGATCAGCTTACCTTGTCCTCAGCAGTGTAGCTGAGGGTATTTTCCCAGTTAATTCCTGCTGCATTGATGCTGAACGTGGTGCTCTGCACTCTTGCTGAATTGCACTCTGCTTTTATTCGTACCACATCTCAAGTGGATCCGCTTTTCCTGCATTTTGTCTGGCCGTGTTTTGCAGCCTCATGACTTGCTGTGTTCTGGAAGCTCAGTGCATGCATTCTTCCAGCAGCAAAGCAATTAATAAAAGTACTGAGTGCTGCTGGACGTGTGATGTACTGCAGCAAAATCCATAGGATCTTTGGTAGGGGAAGTGCTGACTGTGCTTGCTTCGTGGGCATCGCACTGTAGTGTCCCTTAGCTTGTGTTTTCCCTCCCCTGTTCTTAGGAAATGACTAAAGCAGCCGTGTTTTTATTAACAAAGCTTTACGTTTTGCTTGAGAAGTCAATAAATTACTTCTCTTGCATCTCCTTTCTTCCTTGTTTAAAAATGCCTGTAGCTATGCCATAGGGAAAATAACAGGCTGATTTGATGTAGCTTTTCTTCACAAATCCTTGTTAGCTGTTGCTGATGTGTTTTTATCCCTTCCCCTTTTAAGTCGTAGGCACAATGTGTGCCACTTTGCAAGTCGTCTGGGGTGCTGCCCACCTCCTGCAGATTCTTTCAGGTAGTCAGGAACAACTCGGATGCCATTGTCTTGAGGTGAATTACATCAGGGCCAGACAGTGGAAAACCATCCAATTTCTCTAAAGGCATTTAAAGCTGTTCTTACTTTTCTGGCCCCTGTCTGTGGAAGTTCACTTCAGAAGCTGGGTTGTCTCCCCAGAATCGGGGAGAAGGCTCTGAAGGACCATGCCATGGGATCCTTGCTTGGGCTTTGCTCATGGATCCTTTAGGGCGAGGAAGGCAGCAGGGGCTGCTGCTGGAGCTGCTGGCTCTGCATGGCACCTGCCCAGATGCTGCCACCCCTGCTCACAGCCTGCTCCTCATCTGCCCGTGGGCACCCTGTGTCACCGAGCATGGACACAGATTCTTCCTCTTGCTTATTCCCGAAGCGCTTAGATTTGTTGTTGCTGCTAATGTGCAGGGTGCTCATGGATTACTGACTTTGATTTTTGTACCGGTGTTTGTTCTGGTTTTGTATTCGTTCTTATTTGATGTCGTTTTATGTACTTTTCTCTTATTTGAGGTGATTGGAGTGCTGGTAACTGGGGAGAGTATGACCCTTCCCAATGAAAAGGGCTGAGCCTTGGTACCACCCAAGGGAAGACCTGCTGCTGGTGAAGCTCTCACCAGCTCTTTGCCTTCGGCTGGGATCAGGTCGGGAGGGCTGGGCAGAGCGAGGATGAACAAGGAAGCAGCACGAGCAACAGGCAGATGAGGAGCCCTGGGTTATCCCTCTGAAAGCAGGGGCTGCTGGTGGCACGGGGCCTCTGGCTTCGCAGCATTCCGCCTCCAGGTTGGGGTGTCTGCGTTCTCTTTTGGACTCGTGTCATTTCCAAGAAAAAGCACCTGTCTCTTTTCCTTTGCAGCAGCATTTCTCAGTTGTCCTGAATTAGTTGCAGCCTGCCTTTCCGGTACTCGCTGCTTTCCATTTTATGTATTCTTTCCCTATTTCATTGCTGCCATTTGGAACCAGCTCTTAAAGAGGCTTCTAAATGGTTATTTTGTGTTTTGTGTCCGTGCTGTCCAAACCCCTCAGTCTGGAGCTGTGTCACGTGGAGGGACAGGCAGGGATCTGCCTGGGTCCTGTCGCTGGCCCTTTCAGAGCTTCTGGATGAGGGCACAGGATGGGTATAAGCTTACATGTAATGACATGGATCAGCTCTTGAAGTTTGCATGAGAATGCTACATTCCCAAAAGGCTTACTGCAAAATCCCGTTAGGATGTCACATTGGTGCTAATGCAGAATGCCAGCTGCGCTTTGAGACGCGAAAGCGATCCAGTGTCTGATGCCAACTAGAAAACTGCTTTCACTGGCCTTAAAAATATCAGCCTAGATTGGTTTCCCTTTTTTTTTTTTAAGGGAAAAGTAAGGCTTTCTCTAATAGGCATTGACTGACAGAAAGTAACCACAGTTCTTCCACGCTGTGCTGACAGTGACCTGTCACCCCACGTTCCTATTGCAGGAGAGCCTCCTGAGCTTGAGCACTTTGCTGAAATCCTTGGTTTAGGCTCAGGTTTAGTAAGCTAATTTCATTCTTTAAAAAACAACAACAGATGCTAAAGTAGAACTGTGTTTTGCTCATAAACAATCTTCCGTGGCTTTGATCCTTTGGATCTATTTATATGGAAAAGGCAAGCTCTTACAAATATATCCTAAGACGTCTGGTTTAAATCACGAGCTTTGTATTTTCTTTAGCATACTTCCTGTAATAAAGATGGAATTGTCACTTGGGAAGTAAAACTACCACACATGCTTTTGACAATGTAATCAAACTTTATATAGCAGTGTTTTTATTATTCTCCTGTTGTTTTGCTCTTAGATGACTAATTTCTGCCTAGAAGTGACAGCGAGCGTTGCCATCCGAGAGGCCACTTGGAGCTTTATTTCTATTTTAAGCGTATTTAAAGCATATGTATTCAGAAGTGTCATTATGTAAATCAGTTCTGAAAATGGAACTCCATTAAAAATTATAGTATCGTTTTCTGAGTTAATTCGGGGCTATTTTAAACTCAGAAATGAAATAAAAAACAGGTTTCCACTAGGAGTGGCACTTCTGCCTCTTATGTCGTAATTGATAGGATAATATGGAAATAAAATACGTTGTATTTTTAACGGAGCAACATGTTTGGTGTTCTTTGATTTAGGAAATCATCTGATAGGGTGTGCTAGGGGTGGAAGGGAGGGAATGGCACGTGGTGGTGCTTGGGAGACTGGAGCAGAAGCAGCCTTGGAAGGTGGGAGCAGAGAGGTGTGCCACCGAGTCCAGCTCCAGCAATGAGACGTGGGCAATGATTCAAGGAACTTAATGGGAGGAAAAAGTCCTAACAATAAAGTTGGGAAGCGTGTAATTTCATAGTTTAAAGAAAACTCTCGAAATTAAGGGTTTTTAAATTATTATTATTATTATTATTCTTTTGCCTTTTGAAACACTGTACAGATTATTAAAAGGGATTTAAAGGTAATTGTGGTTTTCCGAAATTGCTATCACATCACTGGTTTGCTTAGGTACTAGCAGGAGGAGAGCAAACCGTTTCCCACTTTGCGCTGACTCGCTTCAGTCACCTGCTTTGACACAAGAGAAGGGCTGGAACTTCCCTGGTAACAGCCTGGCAGCTTGGCACTGATCACTTGGAGGTGCGGGCTTTGTAGAGTCTGGCAGGACTTAGTTAGGGAGTGCTGGAAGCGTAGGGAGTGGATGCAGCTGCTTTGTAGTCACTGAAATCCAGGGGACTTCTGTTCTACTGAGCCAACAGGAAGAAAGTCACAGCTATTATGGTTTCAGCGCAGTTTCTTCTGGCAGTGTAAGCCATCGCTTTTTGCAATAGTCCTAGCACAGTGTTTAAAACTGCCATTCCAAGTACCCATCTGAAATGCAGTGCTACATGGGCCGTGCACATTCCTATCTGCAGCCCTTACAAGTGCTCCTTGAGCGCAGGTTGACGGTTTGGTGTTTGGAACGTGGCCCTCGGGAGCTGCCATGATTTGGGCAGCTGTGTGGGTGATGAGCTTCTGGTGACGTGGGATGAGGTTGAGGTGCTTAAGGTCCGGCCTCCAGATGTGCAGCACACAGCTCCAGCTGTGTTGCCCTCGCTGCTGGGCTCTGCTGTGGCCCTGCCTGTCCTGTCTGTGAGTACTTGGAGCACTGCAGTGTGTGCGAAGGGGCACTGACACTTGTGTTCAGAGCCCTGGGTTGCTGCTGGGATGCTTGCTGGTTGGCTGACACAAGGAGAGGGGAGCTGCTGCTGGATGTTGGGAGCGCTGTGCAGGATCTCTGTGAGCTCTGAGCGTCTGTAGTGGCCGCAGCCAGTGTTGTCAGGCAACTGAAAAAGCTGAAAATCAAATTGTGCCTTGGAAGGACTAATCCAATAATGGCAGTAATAGTTTCAGCCAATCAGAAACGGAGTCTTTTCAGAAGATCTGTAAAGCTGATAAATGATCGGGCTCTGAAGAGCTGACAAGGAAGATAAAACAGTTACTGCAAATAATTCATTTACTTCTTGTTGGTATTTGCTTGGAAGGGCGTTGGGGGGGGATTCCTTGTTAAGGCCATTTAGTACAGTGATGGACAGAGCAGGCACAGAAGGGGGGTTCAGGTACACGTCCTTGATTTGGGGTAGCTTCCTGATTGCCTTAAGTTGGCATCTGCAACCAAGATGTCTGTGGGAAAGTAGTGCTTCATAATCGTGCAAATTCTTCATCTAGAATTTATAGGCCAAACAGAAAACAGGATAATGTGAATTAATCGAGACTTTATTTTGCAGCTCTGCTTTTCCCCGGAGAACAAAACTGATGCATCTGAGGAAAACAAGTATTTGATTAAAAAAAAAAAAAAAAAAAAAGAAAATACTTAGGAAGTAATATACTCGTGCATAG
>NC_034425.1:3431946-3506248 GCF_002078875.1 Numida meleagris
CTGTGGGAAAGTAGTGCTTCATAATCGTGCAAATTCTTCATCTAGAATTTATAGGCCAAACAGAAAACAGGATAATGTGAATTAATCGAGACTTTCAAATGCGGTGCTAACATTCAAATAGAGAGGGCAAGAAGGAAGAGAACGAACAGCTTTTCCTGATTAAAAAAAAAAAAAAAAAAAAGGAAAATACTTAGGAAGTAATATACTCGTGCATAGTCCTTAAGGTACACTATGGATCACAGCTTTAGAAAGGCAGTGTTCATTAGCTGTTTTGGTTCTGGTTTTTTTTAAGTTTTCTTTCCATAGAACGTTGTAGCATTAAGTAGTAATGGAGGAGAGGGGTTCTGAATCTGTTATTGCAGAGTCTACATTCCCTGTGGTTTTAGCTGTCACTCCTTTTGGTTTGAGCAGCTTTTTTTTTGTGATGTTTTCTTTCCAACGTTAGAAGCAGCCCTTTTTAGACATGAGAATTAGAAAGCTAACAACATTAGTATGGATTATTTGCCTTCCCAGGTAAAGTTGATCTTACTGAAAAGCTCTCCCCAACCTTTATTCTCTCAGGGAGAAAGAACAAGAAACACAAGAAGAGGAACATTTGATGGAAGAAAAGAAAAAGAAAAAGCAGGAAGAAAAGAAAAAGAAGGAAGGTGCTCAGAAAAAGGTTTGCTTGTGTTTTTCCTGCTGTATTCACATTTCTCTGTATCGTACGGATACCAGCTCTGGAACCTTTCCTTTGCATAATTCTGACACAAGTGAGCAGCCCCATCGGCTCTGGGTGAGGCCGTGGTCAGGAAAGCTCAGGGCAAGCAGTTGTGACAGCTCATTAGCAAGCCCCGAGCTGCTGGCCATCCACGGGTGGTGGTTGCTGCTTGCACTGCTGCATCTGTGCATGCTCCTTGTCAGCATCAGTGCACAGTGCACTGCCTTAGCCTCAGCTGATGCTGGAGTGGCTGCCGCTTTCAAGGCTGCTTCATGTTTTCTGCCGTTTGCATTCTCTTGCCTTTTAATTGTTTTTTTTTTTTTTTGTATGTATATGAAGTTTGTTTTAATCTTACCCAGGCATGATGGTGTGGGTAGGAATTGCTCTCATTTGTAGCTATGAAAACTGCTCCTCAAATAAAAAGAAAAGTGGGTAGATTTGAAACAGACTGAAAGTATGGGGCTTCACAAGGGATACTGGACAAATTCATGGAGCTGAATTCTTTGAGTGTTACACAGACCTGCTTGGTTCAGGGCATCTGTGAGCCTCAGGTGGTGGGAGGCTGGGGGGGGGCTGGGGGTCACACTGCTTGCTGTGCTTCTTGCTGTCCTTAGACATCAGCTTTGGGCTGCTGTCAGACAAAGATAGCCATTCTTATGTTCCTTATACATGAAGTTAAATTAAAATGTTCCTATCATTAATTAGATCTAATGCCTGCTTTATATAAGCACTGTCTGCAAAAGGTCAGGGCTGCAGCTCTGTGGTTATGAGGTATCCCTTTGAATATTGACAAGTAGTTGATTTTTTTTTCTGTTCTGTTCTTCTTTCAGGCTGCTGAACAAAAAACCAAAGGTAAAGTCACGTTTCTTCTTTTGGTGAACCATCTGATACCTTGTGAGTTTGCTTAAAAATGCGTTTGTACTTCTTATTCTTCATGTTCTCTTCTAATGAAGAGAGAATGTCGTGTTAGGATGGTTGTGTTCCTAAAGCCTTGTTGCAGGAGCCAACTGCTCATGGTGCATTCTCTGAGTAAGCTGCTTGGAGTCATATGGCTCCTCTCTGATAGAAATGTATGGATGAAATAACTGAAACATAACACAACGTATGTCATCTTTTCCTCTCGAGTCAGGACAGATGTAGTTTTCCATTTAGTTGCTAGTGGTTAGTTATTTCAAAGACAGCTAATTGCCACCAGAAAGCGTAGATCTCCTTCCTACAGACACAGTTCAATGCAGCGTAGTGAATAAATTCAGTTCCTTCAACTCAAGAGAAACCTGTTCCCCTCACAGCCACCGTCACCTCCTTTTTCCGTGCTTTCTCTGGGTTTTCTTCTTGATAAGTGAATTGCTGTGCAGAATGGTCCAGGCAGCAGCTGGGATGAGCAGAGCATTCCCCTCTTTGGGGCAGTGAGCTGCTAGATGAGTGCCCTGGGTGGGGGAAATGGTGGTGAAGCTGTGGCCTTAAGAAAAGGTGAGGAAATGCACACAAGGTGTGATAGCTCTCTTCTGCAACTGCTGCCTGTCATCATCTGATCTGTCCCGTATTTGTCACCACGCAGGAGTCAGGGCTGTAGCACGGTTCTGAACTAGTTAATGCACATTTATTGCTGTGTAATTAGGTGACAGACTGGCAAGTACAGCTTCTCAAATTCCAAAGGCTGGGAATTAGAAAAGAGCCAAGTCTAGCATATGGGATTGACAAAACAACTTATGTTTCAAACACTTTTTATGTATTTATATAGCAGAAATTAATTCTCTCTTCAGTAATACCGAATTCAGAAAAACAGTCTTCTAACTACACAATGAAGAAACGATGACAACTCATTTATCAACACGCTTCTTTTCCCCAATTTTTTTCCCGTGTGAAGCATGTGAAATCAGAAAGCTTGGATCTGCATTGTATTGCATCTGCCCCGTGCAATGTTAGGTGGTTTATAGCAGTGAGGGAGGTAGCAGTGGTTGTGACCTTTCCTCTCAAAATCTTAAGCACGTGAGAAATTTGTAACTAAGATGTGACTGATTTCTAAGGGGAGTTTACAAAATATGTAGTACTTTTTCTGTCAGCTCGTTTCTGTGTGAATAGGATTCAGTACTATAATGACTTCAATGTCAGATTTCAATACCAGCTGTTTTTGTTGTTCGTTTTTACATCATAGATGGGCCTTGATTCCTGATAGTACTGAGCCACGGTGCCATCTCCTTTCCTGCGTGGGATAATTTACTTTTTGTCCTTGTTGTGATAACTGTGTATTTATGTTTGATAGTATCAAGTGTAACCTAAGTTTGTAAAAGGATGGTGATAGGGATATAAGTTTTTTGGGGACCACTTGTGGGTTAATTTCTTCTAAATGCAGGGGCTGCGTTTCTCTATGAGTTTGATACTTGTCCATTATCTTTGCCTTTTTGGAGTCCATACTTTATTTTGTTTCCTAGGTTGATTGACAAAAGCTGCTAGAACTAAAGGCAACGCAGGGATTAACACCAAATTAATTTATTTCGTATCTGGGACAAGGCAATTAAATTCACTGTACAGGCAGAACGGCACTGTAAAGCTGGGTGAACTGCCTGCAGCAGTTACTGCGTATACAGGGTGTTCTAAATCAAAGATTAAAGCCAAGTGGGGGCCGAGCCTTTTGCAGGACATCCCTGTATCCAGATTTGGGGTAGGTGAGATGCGACTTAGCGAAGCTGCTTGCAGCATGGATGTTACTTCCTCTGCTGCGACCTTTCCAATAACTGTGACCAGCCTGGGTGTGCAGGGGAAGCTGTGTCAGAATGTGCCAACCTGAGGGAGCACAGAAATTCCTTTTCCCGGTGCAGGCATCGCTCTGTTCTGCAGCTGGGTGGCTGTGGCAGTGGGAGCTGCTTCCACCACGTGGGTTCTGTTGGAGGAGACTGAAATAAATCATACATTCAGAGGTGGCATAGGGAAGGTTTTTCAGTTTCTGTTTTTCAGCTGATTGGGGCAACATGTTTATGCTGTTCCTTGTTAGCACTGGGCTGTATTTTTGAAGGAGAAGGCGGTTCTTGGAAGTAACTGGAATGGGAGAAGCTGCAGGACTGGAGCAGTAGAAGGTTTGCTTCTCCGTTGGCGTATTGTGTGCTGTGAGAAAGAGGCTTCTAAAATCTTTATTAATACTTCGTTTCTCATTTTTTCTTAGCGGAGTCAAGATATGAGGCTGCCGCCCCATCTAGCAATTAACTCCTAGCTCTGCGTGTGTGGTTGCAGCTTGCTGGAAGCTGGTGCATGTTTGGTCTCTGGTGAGGCCTCAGGAAAGAGAAATGAGCGCGGAGGAAAGAGGTTTCCTGTGGGTGTGTGCGTGGTGTGCTGTCAGCTAACCCTCGGAGCAAGCCGAGTGTTTGCATTTGTATGCAGAGCACAAGCCCTTCCAAAATAAACATGTGCTTCCACCAATAGAGGGAAAGCATGTGGCTGCCGCTGAAGTCACTGGTGCAGGGGTAGGAAATGCTCCCTCTCATTGCTCTTACGTCTATTTAAACCAATTATTTTTGTTGTTTAAATGAAGAACCAGCTCTTTTAAGTCTTCTCTTCTTAGCAGCTTCTTAAGTTTCTGATTTTTTTTTTCTGCAGCATTGTCTGGTATTTTTTTTTTTTAGGCTGACTCTTTTATGAGCATGCTGTTGGCAACAGTTCTAGGCTATGTGTGAAAGGAAAAAATATTTGAAGAACTGATAAGGAGCTGTTTCTCAATTACTTGAAAACAAATTAGTCTTCCTGTTAAGCTAGAGAGGAGCGCTGCGGAATTAGATGAGGTGGGAAATGAACACGTTCTCATTGCACGCTGTGCTCCCATGTTACTGTTTTATGGTAATTTTTTTGAGAACAGGACCATTGAACACAGCCTATTAGTGTTTATTTCAAATGTGTAAACTCTTGCCGTTTTCTGCGCTCTTGATGAAGAAACTTTGTATATACAAAGGCTTTTGTAATGAAAGCATTTAGCTGTAACTACCAGTAAGAGCTTTGTGCTGTACAGTAAAGAGTTCCCACTACAGTAAATGGCTGTTACTTAATAACTGCAGGAGAGTTTTTGTAGAGAGCTGTGCTTGTGACAAATACTATGAGGTCAGGGTATTTTGCTGCTGCTTTTCATCCAGCTATCTCACTGCAGATTTAGGGAGCACAGAGGTGCACAAGTCCCTGGCTCTGGCTGCTTTGCTCCCATCCCATCTGAATTCTGTGTGCTTTGTCTAAATTGAAGCTCAAGTGCTAAGCTATTTTATACTTAAGTGGTAGTAATACTGTGTTAGAGAGGCATCCACCCTTGCAGAGTATGTATCCAATTCTCCAGCATCATCTGCAATGAAGGTAAGTGTTGAATCTGCAAATGTACAGGTGAAAAGAGTTAACAGTTTACCATTTTTAGTTTGCCATAGAACATACTTTCCTAACTTTTTGATTGGGAAAGGTAGTCTGGAAAACATTTTTTCCTTCAGCGTAAAGCATAGGGGGCCAATCTGTCCCTTTTACTTCATGATGTGTGTAGGCCTGTGTGTTCCTGGCACCTGACCAGGAAAAGGGATGTAGGCTTTCAAACGGAAAAATGGGACCTTCAGCTCTCTGCTTGTGGGATGAGGCAAGGTTACAATGGCTGGAACAGCTGCAGTGAGTCCAGGACCCAGCAGCGTGTCAGCACTGCCCTGTGATGGAGTGGTATGGCAGATCCCGAGGCGAGCATCGTTCCCTTCTGCTCATTGCCTGCTTCTGGAGCTTTCTGCTGTCTGTGCCGTGTATCTTGGGAATCCTTACCCTTATGATGTTAATATACAGCTTGCAGAGATGGGAAGGTCGCATGTCTGCAGACTGAGAGATTACCAAGGTAGACCCTTGAGCTTTCACTTCAGAGAACGGGAACACAGGGAGGTCCACTGGGGCATGAGGAAGAACTTCTGTACTGTGAGGATGACAGAGTGCTGGAACAGGCAGCTCATAGGGGTTGTGGGGTCTGCTTCTCTGGACATCATCAAAAGCCACCTGGATGCTTTCCTATGTACCCTGCTGTAGGGTGCCTGCTTCAGCAGGGGGATGGACTCGGTGGTCTCCAGAGGCCCCTTCCAGCCCCTGCGGTTCTGCAGATCTAAGATGGAGGAGAGTCTTCTAACATGTCACTTGTATTCCAAGTAAGGGATACTGGATGGTGCTTGGGGTCTGGTATCTCTTTGCTACTGATGGGTTACCATTAATCCAGTTTATCCATCTCAGTGTGACCTCCAAACTGGGATATGCTCTCTTGGTTTCTGGTTGTGGAAATAAACTTACGATTCTTTGGCCTCCCCCAGGGCCCAAAGTAGGAGAAACTATAGAGTCCTAGAATGGTTTGGGTTGGAGGGGACCTTTAAGATCATCTAGTTCCAACCCCCTGCTATAGGCAGGGACACCTCCCTCTAGCCCAGGTTGCTCACAGCCCCATCCAGTCTGGCCTGGAATGGCTCCAGGGAGGGAACATCCACAGCCACTCTGGGCAGCCTGTTCCAGTGTCTCACCACCCTCACAGTAAAGAATTTCTTCCTAATACGTAGTCTAAATCTACCCTCTTCCAGTTTAAAGCAGTTTCCCCTCATCCTGTTGCTACATGCTGTTATAAGAAGTCTCTCCACAGCTTTCCTGTAGGCCCCCTTCAGGTCCTGGAAGGCTGCTGTAAGGTCCTGTCTAGGCAGGAGCTGTCACAAACTGCAAAGGAAAGAGAGGCCACAGCCATTCGCTGTCCCTGGGGCAGCAGCAGCGATGCCCCACTCCCTCAGCACAATCCCTGGGCCCTGCTCCCCACCACGTGTCCCGGGGCCATGTCCCTGCACCACTCACATCTGCTGCTGCTTGGATATCTGCCTCTGCCATCCTGTTAGATAAGGGCTGTGTTTGTATGGAACAGTTCAACGTTGTGGTGACAGTGTGCCATGAATCATCATTGCAGGAGGAAGGGGAGCACTGTAATAAGTTCTTCAATTAGATCGTAATAAGTAGTCGTTGATAACCTAACAATAACCCATAGCCATGTGTTAAGGCTTTATTGCACAAATGTTTTCTTTTTGACAAACCTTATCTTTGTGTTGTTTTGCTATTACAAGAATCTTTAAACAAGTTGCATGTGTTTCTTTTATAGCTGATTGATATATCACTTCTCTGATAGGAGAAGTCATTGCAGTTTTACAACCTAAAAGAATAGAATGTGAAGATAACTCGTAGAGTCCCTCCATAACACTGGTCAGAAAGAGTAGAAGATGGCAGAGAGGTGGAGCAGCACATGAAGAGGAGAAATTTGCACGTAGAAGATGACGACAAATGAGCCGGGCGGCTCGGAGTTAACTGGTAGAGAAACTTTGGTTTCCTGCTTGCTGTTGAGTGTGGGATGGCTGTGACAAGCCAGCCTGAGTTTCTAGTGACAGCAGTTCAGTGCTGCTTAGTATGCTTTTTGTTCTCACGAGTGTAGGCAGCGTTATGAGTGTCTTTATTTCAACCCTCCCGCTTTGAAGCGAAGGAAGAAAAATTAGGGTGGCAAGTCAGTGTATGGGTAATTTTTACTACAACCCCTGTTCTGCTTTGTGAGCATTTCTTTGTTTTGGTCTTGCTGTTGATAAAAATGTTTTTCTTAAAAAACAAACACATAACTCCAGGATTATTTAAAAATAGAACAGAAACAATACTCTTAATGTGCTCCTGTCCTGAGCAGGGTTTACAGGGCAGCTGACCCTTAAAGAAGTAGGAAAATGCTTCAACTTCTTCATACGGAGATGCTGCTTTTCCTTACAGCTCATGCAAGCACCTCCAGCTCTGTTCAGTGTGAGCCTTGCAAGGCGTTTGAGTTCCTCTTCGTTCCTTTTGAGTACGCCTTAGTGACGGTTTGCTGTAGCTGCCCATCATGAAAATTTAGACATGTGCTTATAAATGCAGAGAGAATGTTGCTCTGCTCTTCCATGTGGCTTGCCTTGTTCAGTTTCCTCAATTAGGAAGTGATCTGGGCTTACCACATTTAGGATGGTAACGGCTCAAACTATTTATTTTTAAAACAGGGTGAAAATGGAAGCTTTCAAACACTAGAAACCATCAAAAGTATTTGTCAAATACCCTAAACGTTTTACTATTTGAAGGCAGTAAGACTGCATGCTTTCATCAGATGTCTCTTTACATTGTCCATTGTCTAATAAATACGTCCTGACGTTATCTCTCCAGGAGTACTCTGTGAAGAGAATAAGAACAAATTAGATAACACCAGTCTGGCTTTTCTAGTCTAGACCTAATTCTCTGGGCACCCCTCGGTGCTGATGCCTCTCAGATAAAATCCCTGACTTCCCTTCTGGAAAGCACAACAACTGCCAATACAGTTGTTGACAACTGTGTATTATAGAATATAAATTCTAGCACAGCTACACAATGATAATAGTGGCTGTTAAGATCAAACTGCATGCTGTTTTATGGTTATATATCTGCCCGCAGTGTGCACTTTCATCCTCAGCAATAGACCTGGTTTTCAGTAACAGGCATTGCCTTACGTGGTGTGTTTAAAATGCAGACTGTGGAATGGTCAGAATGTTGCTCCTTCTGGTGTCACAGCAGCTTAGCCAATAGCACGTGTTCTGTTCTTTAGTCAGTCTGCTTATCAAAGAACTATTTACCAGTTAGAACATGGTCTGATATTTCTTGTCCACCTGAGTGTATGTGCTCTTGTACTATAGACCAGGTGAGGTTTTCATTTCTAGCTTGCCATCACCACGTTCTGTATTTGCTGAGAAGGATGGACCAGGACCCTCAGCTGAGTTTTCTTGATCCACCTGTTAAGTTATTAACCTTACATTACATTTTTGTCTAATGTGAGGACTGTCTTTATAAGGTCATTCTTTCGTTTGAAACACTGCTGCTGTGATGCCATCTCCATTAGAACCTCTCAGCTTTCTTTCATCTGCGATGTGATGAGTACTCTCCGTTGGCGGGTTATGGTGTTACTGCCTGCGGGAGGCTTGTATGCCACGTAAATCTAATATCTGTAAGATCTGCAAACCATAAGCTTGAAGGAGGGGTTCATCGGGCAAGGGACAAAATGTAGGCTCGGTTTGGTGCGCAGGATGCTGGGCTGGTTTGAGGTGCATGCCAGTTTTGTAACATTGCTTGACCCATTCCATGGAAAGGATGAAACCAGCTTTACTCTGTGGCACTCCTGCACGTTCCTGAGGTAGTTACTCTACAAATTCTGGTGAGTGTTATTGTGGGGAAACAAAGGAAATGGAGAAATGTTCTGATGCTTTGACACAGAGCGGAGCCTTTGCTTGAGGGACCTTGCGTTCTGCTGGCTGACCGCTGTTGGCATTCCTCTGCTCTGAGAATCTGCTCTGCCTCCTGATTTCCTTTGTAAGATTAATGCTTTTCCTGAGTCGTTGAAGATGGTAGCCCGTACTTAGTAACAGCAAATTCTGCAGGCATACTTACAGTGTGTGTTAACTAGCTCGCTCTGGTAGCTGCTGGAAGCACTGGGATCGCGGCGTGCAGCCGACCGACCCTTCTGGTTCTTCCTGACCTGGTTCAGGCAGTGCAGTGCGCATTCCCTTCCTGAGGATGGTTACTCACATGGCTGATTGCAGGGCCAGGATCACCAGGACAGGAGGTAATGTTCTTTGTAAGCATCCCGCCCCAGCTTTTGTGGTCTGGCAGCAGTGGCTCACGCTAAGCAGAGTGGTGGGACGTGCATTTAACAGCTACACTGAATGCTTTTGGCACTTCTCAGCTGCCTGGGGCATGTCAGCATTTATTGCTGTTTGCCCAAGTGGAACATCTGAACCCGAGGTGCAGCTCAGCCTCTTGATTGCCTCTTCCCTTGTTGGCAGTAGTAATTCTCCTCTGTCACATAGAGCATCCTGAAGATCCCCATCCTGTATCAGGATGCCCTTAACACTTCTGGCATCGCTTTGGGTTTGGCTGCTTTGCTGTCTGTTTTTCCAGCAGTCTTCATGGAGCCAGACCTTTGGCCTCTTCGAAGCTCTCCAGGCCTCGTGATGTGAAGCCGACAAGTTACTGAGCTCCAGAATCAACAAGTCCTCCACTCCTTTAAAAGCTCAAAATGCCACACTGAAGTTTTGGGCTGGGGACATTACCCGTAGCCCTTTCAGCTAACAGGAGGGGATCGCCGTGTCCATCTCCGAGCTGTCAGAGGGTTCCAGCAGATGTTCCTGAAAGACCTTTTGTTTGTTGCTGGAGAGCAGTCTCCTACTCAGCCAGAGCAGTCTCTCCTGTAATTTAAGCCCATTCTGGTCTGATTTTGCCTGGTATTTGGAGAGCTGCCCTTCTCTGCAGCAGCCTTTTGTGGATCCTCTTCTCTACTTAACAGCTCCTTCTGTCTGACTTTGTGCTGCTGTTTTCAAACCATTTTCCAAACCATAGTTGTTTGTTTCTCTCTGCAGAAATCCTTCTAGTAATGTAATGGTTATTAAGTGATGTCTTGAGTTAGCCTGTGTAACTATAGTTTTACTGCTGCTGTTTGTAAGTACAGTCTGAGGCTTTTTTGTGTCTTTCAGGCTGAGTGGATTACAGCTCTGTAATCCACACTGTTACAGCAGTGCTGCTGCTGATTCTTCCAGTTGGGTTATGTCAGCTCAGTTATCTCTCTGAACCCAGCTTGCTTTCAGGGGCTCCCAATTTCAGATGGCCTCTTCTCCAATGCCATAAGCACCTCGAATTGATAATGTGGCGTTTCTTCCAACTCTCTTTTCCCCCTTTCTCCTCCTTGTTCACTAACCATTTTCTCTCTGCAGAGATTCCTCTGAAGCAGACGTTGAGATACATCCTTTGCTTTAATTCCTCACCAGTTTCCACTGTGTTTGTTCGGATCTGATTGGCAAAAGATGAGAAAACTTCCTGGCAGTGCAGGAGGTGGGAGGCTGACCCCGCATCCCCTCCAGTTCTTTTCTGTGCAGGTGTGAGGGAGGCCCCGCTCCTTCCTGGCCGGCACCCGGGCAGTGGCTCTCTCCTCAACAGGGCAAAGTTTTCTGGATGAAACAGGAGGAAAATAATGCAGTACTTCTCTAGATTGGTTCTTGAATACTAAAATGCATTTTTGAATGGGAAGACTTTATGATTTGGTACCTTGTTATGGCTGCGAGGACTTGAAAAATGTCTAATTCTACCTTAGAATTTCTGGATAATAAATCAGATCCATAATAGCAACGAAAACTTAAATCCACAATCGCATTTTACTGATGCCTGGGATCTAGGCAGCTGAAGGTTACAACATTCCAATCCATTACATCCTCACTGCATTACTGCACGTGTGCTTTGCACATTTGGTACAGGCCTGTTTTTAAATTGTGATGCAGGACATGTTTTAAGATAGATAGTGTATGGGACATGGTATTTTTTTTATGGGTCACCTGTGGCTGGTGCTGCTGTCACCCCAGTGGCAGGTATGGCTGTGTGCTCCTCCTGCTGTCACCGCCTCGTGTCAGTGGTGGATGTTACATCCAGGGCATGGTCAGTGTGAGGTAGGGCCCATTTGAGCTTGCAGTGTTGGGTGAGTTGGATATGAGCTGTGGGTGAGGTCCAGGTGACCCAGTGCCATTAGCTGGCAATGGCAGCCTGCCCCTGCCGACACTGGACGATGCTGGCAGCTTAGGTGCATCTCCCAGCTGACTGTCCTGCTCTGATGTGCAAGCAATAGTATATTAAAAGCCAGAGTTACTGTGTTAGGTAGCTCTGTAAAGCCATTACAAAGTTGTTATTTTTGCAGCCTGCCTGCACAGCTCTGGCATTTTCCTCTTCCTCTCCAACTGGACTTACTGCAGAAGGTTTTCAGTGGAGGTAAAATATGGAAGCTGGACACAGTTTGAGAAGGCTTGGGAAATGGTCAAAAGCTACCGACATCCACAAAGTGTGTGGGAAGAAAGAAAATCTTGGGCTTTCACGTGTTCAACCAAGCAGTACTTCACTGCTGAGCAGCCCTTAGGATGCTGCTGTTGTGGTTTCCTTTGGCTAAGACTAAGTACGTCTACCTGAGATAAATACATGCAATGTACGTGGAGTAATTAGGTGTTCTTCCTGGTAAAGGGAAGACGTGTGTCTAAAATAAACTGAGCAAAATTTTTGAATTAAAGCAAAGCAATAATATAAAGTTATTATTAGTAATCTTTATTAAAACATCTTTAATTTCTTTTAACATTCATGTAATAGAATCTGATTTACTGGGAGTGGCATTTAATTAATTCAATTCAATTTAGAGAGTTAACTCTATTACATATCAGTACAGAAAATTACCTCTGAACAGTCATTCCTCACTGGTGACATGCAATAAGTTAATTTAGCTCGGAGTTCGTTTGGGTGCATTGTGACTTCTGGCTGCAAGTTGCTATGGTGACAGCCCCATCACCCCGAGCTGTCACCTGCCCCATCCAACGCAGCAGGTTGCATTGTGGCAGTGCTGCTGTGGATGGTAAGCACTGCCAGGTGGACCAGCGCTGCTCCCTGCTGCCTTCTGCTCGTGGTCCTCTCAGTGAACTCGATTGCTTGCATCTTTAGAGATGCCCAAGTTGCAATGCAAGGAGTGAAAAGCTTCCCCGGGAATGCTCGGTCGGTACCGGAGCTGCTGCGGCTGCAGCCTTCCCACAGAAGATGTTTTCTGTCGGGCTGCGTTCAGCAAATTGAACGGAGCTTTTTTTTTTTTGGCTTCGTCTTGGCTGCTGTGAAATGACTGCAGAATCCCAGTCAGAATTTAGTTGGCTTTTATTTAGGGCGTTTTCCTGTGGATTTAGGGGGAAAAAAAAGAAGGTCTGAAAACTGCTGGAACTACTTTCTTTGTTCTTTAATAATTTAAACCCTGTTTTTCGTATGTGAGATTAGTGCATGATGGCCCTGGGGAGACACAGAAGAGTTGCTCAGTTTGAGCTGCATCAATGTTGAGTCTGCTCCGGGTTCTGAGCTGCCCAGCCCCACGTCAGGTGGCTGAGCCCCAGCTCCAAACCAAACGCTCCCAGGGCAGGGGCTGCCTTTGGGAAACTCAGAGAAAACCCAACTGCGTCTTTGAAATCGTTGTTTGGATTGAAAGGGGAGGTTCCATAGAACTGAAATACATACCTCATGTCAGTATATATTTTTTTTGTTTAGATCTGTATGCTGGAAATCAGACTCCAGCAGTGTTGGTTTGTTTTTTTCTTTAGAGTGTGACTTCAATTGGGCTTACCTGACGAAGGAATCATTTTGGGGATCTGGATTGTTTCCATCTGATCACCTGGGGAAGCCCCAAGAATGACAATTCCACGGGACCTATTTAGTTTCCAACATTCAGAACTGCATCCGAAGTAGGATATGGAACCTCAAGACGATTCTCTGGAAACAAAATCCGTGACATTTTGTCAAGTATCTCTCTGTCACCTTGCTCTTCCATTTTGTTGGCTGCACGCAGTCCCTGGGCGAAGCTGCCTGCAGCTCAGGGCAGCCCCCAGCACAGTGATGGCAGTGGTGGCTCGGGGGGCTCGGGCTGTCCCTAGTGCTGTAGGGTGAGCATAGTCCTGTGCTTTCTCTTGTGGTAGAGCACAGACCTAAAGGGTTATGCCGAACTTACGGAGTCTTTTAACTGGTTTATTTAAAACATCGCTCTCACCCACAAAATGGTTACTATTTTAGTATTGCTCTTAAGATATTTATTTGGTACCATAAATGTCCATGACAGCAGAGCCAAAGCTTCGTGTTTACACAGGGCTCTAGTCAGGCTGACATGTGTGCATAGTCCCATGATTGGAGCGGCACGGCCAGTGTCAATAAAAATGGTATGCAGTGTCCTGACCGCGCCGAGCTCTCATCCAGCAGATACCTGATCTGCAGCTGTTGATAACGGCTTACATGGAAATGTCTAAAAAGGCCTAATTGGCAGTGCAGCTTGTTCCTCGTGCCTCCGCCCTCTAAAATATAAGTCATTGGAGCAGACCTATTTCTAGTTTGCAGAACAAAAATGTATGCATAGGTCTGGTGGGTCTATGCTATGTAGGACACAAAACAGATTTGATGCACGCTTCTGTGCGTGGGTAGCGTGGGTAACATCCAGCCTTTGTGACGCAGCACGGGCGTCCAAATTTAATTTAACTTTATTTAATTGCGTTAATGAATTTAATGCAATTAATTAATTGCATCCAAAGGCACAGACTTGTGGAGAAGATTTTTGCCTCTGCTCGTCTGCGTGTTAGCTTTTAGTCCACCAGATCACCCTGCTTTCTGCATGGCTTTAAACAGGTCTCAGGGCTTGGTCATCTGAACTGTAGACAGAAATGAAATGTTAGGCTTTTGTACAGTAAACCAATCAATTCAGAGATGATTGAAGCTGTTAATTACTTACAAATGTACCAGTGACTGTCGATTGTGATATTTGTCTGTTTGCACAAGTGATATAACCGTGAGCAGATTTCTCCTGTAAAGAATATTTACTGTTCAGTCTGGGAGTGGCTTTTGTTGAAGTGAGGGGGAATGTTGCCGGTGTGATGACACAGCACCTTTTGTAAATTTGCTTTTAAAAAATCCTTTAAATATGAAAGCTGTGTGTAAAACATTGTCTAATAAGATTAAACGCACACAGCTTAAAATTGAAGGATTGAGTTCCCGCTTCTGCCCAGAATTCTTATGTGACTCCGTATGAAGCTATTTAATCTGTTATTACGAGGCTGGGATTTTCCCAGCAGCACTTGCAGTGATGATGGGGTTAGCATGGTATAATTCGGCTCCGGGCCCTGACTGCCATTCCAGATGGGGCTGCAGTGCTGTAGATAGGTGAGGTAGAGCCAGGTAGACGAGCTGGCTTTCTGATGTCAGTGTGTTGTTGAGGGAAAAGAGTGTATGTGGTGCTACTCTCGAGGTGGGCATTGGAATTCAGACTCTTGTAAACTCAGGTTCGTGCATGATGACGTGCTGGGTGAAGTACGTCTGTGCTGAAATGTCGGGGCCTTTCCCTTTGGGATGAGCTGCGGCCTACGGACCAGCTCCTGGCACCATGCGTCTATTTACTTATTTGTGTTTGATTTCCAGTGAGCAAATCTGAGAGTAGAGAGATGGACGTGGTGAATGCTGGAATTTGAGTTACATGAATCCATAAATGCTGCTTAACATCATCTGCGAATCGGAGAATTATTGTTTGAAAGAAAGCAGACGAAGTGTTAAGCCTTGAAAGTTACCATCTGTTATCAGTTCACATCCTGAAGAAATGTAGCTGTGATAATTTAACTGTTCCATTACTCAGAGTTTTGATTCATGGCTTGGACTTCTAAATTTGAGGCCTGATGTGTGTGATCCAATATCCATTCATCAGCTAGGCCATGGTAAACCAGGCGTGTGCACTCAGAGCCTACAATAAACACTCGAGGGTTTGTCTTGCAGTGAAAGAATCTGCTGCTAAATAGCATTATATTTGCTTTGGATTATCAATCTATTGTTGATGACAACCTATCAACCTAATTAGCTGTACCATTTTTAATGGCACGGCTAATTAATTGTGAATTTAAAATTAAAATTGTAATCAGTGCTAGCATGGAGGAAAGCAGTAAGGAAAACCTTGGGAGCTCTTAAAAGTGTAAGTATTCTTCATAAGACTGCTGCATGCAAAGCCAAACCAGGATAATGTAGAATGGGGTTGAAAAAAAACTTAAAAAAAAAAAAAAAGCACATTTCATAACAAAAAAGCAATAGACTTTGTATCTTTCTCTCAAGAGAAGTATTTGGCACAGTCTGCGTACTGATACGAAAGCAAAATGTGAAGGTGCTGATTGAGAAAGTGAAACAAAGTCTGGTATTGGAATGCAGAAGTTTGCAAGGATGCATGTTTTTATTAGGAGCCTCTCCATGAGAGTGAAATCTGTGAGTACAGGAGCTTATCAGTAGCGAAGGAATGGGGCTCAGTGTTGGGTGGACTGTGATGGGCTTACAAAGGGAAGGCAAACCCAGCTGTGGTGAGCTGAGGGATAAACTGCGACTCAGTAATGGTACAGTTGGAAGCTAAGCGAGAACAAAACACATTGGATCCAGACAAGTGGGGCTGAAGAATAAAGAACAGGACTTAAACTTACTGAAAAGCTAACAGAGCCTGAAGACAACGCTGTGACTGAGGAAGGTGGGAGAGCTGGGTTTGGAGCTCCGTGGTACGCGTGGATTGTAGAAGATGAGGCTGGGAAGGTTCATGGGAGGTCATCTGTTCCATCCCCTTGCTCTGAGACAAGATCACACCTGCAGCAAGTCTGCAGATAATCCTTAATCATCCTGATCATTAGAAATGTAAATCTTAATCCTTGCGGCTGCTATTTAAACCCGGCAAGCCTTGTCCTGTTCACCATGGGATGAAACAAGTTATTTCGTCCTCTTCCTCCGTATTTATTCTTCGCAGTGTGCACACGGAGTCTGCTAGACTGAGCTGCTGCCTTGTGCCGTGCCAGTCGGTGTCTCCAGGTTTCAGACTGTTTCCTTTGTGCTGCTCGCAGGTCTTGGAGCTCCCCTTTGAATGGAGGTGGTTGACCACGAGTACTGGCAGTGCTCAGTGAAGGCTGGGACTTGCAGGCAGATGCAGAAGGGTTACGCTGAGCCCCGTAGCTTGGTATTTACTCAGTTGCAATGCTTGTTTTTGTACAAGCCTGACTTTTTAGCTGCAGTTTAGTTTGTGATCTGCCTAAACGTATTTTTCTGCACATCTGCTTTGGGGTCATTTGTTTGCTGTTCTGCGTTTAAATCTTCCTGCCTGATAACGTGGCTTTCCTTACCGAATTGCAGCCGCTTTCTTTCACACCACTTCTCCAGTTTATCGTTAGGTTCTCGACAGTTTGTCAGAATTCTGATCCTGTCCCACAGCAATCTCATCGCTCCCATGTTGTTTCTCCCCAGCTTAGTGTCATTTGCGGATTTAATGAGGGATTTCTGTAGTCCATCCTGCCATTGTTAATGGAAATGCTGGACAGCGTAGGCTCAGATCAAGTCCCGATGGAATCTTTTCTGAACTACGCTTTTGTTTTGACAGCAAACCATTGATTCTCCCAGAGAATATTCCAGCCAATTTTGCGTTAAGCTCACGTTTCCCCAATTTGCTTATGACAGCGTCACGTAATAATTTCATGTCAGAAACCATTACAGAGTTGAGATGTGCAGTTTGAGTTGGTGGTGGCACACCAGAAGGAAAGGTGAAGCTGTCATTCATTTAATTGTTAGAGTTGATTTTCCAAAAGATTTCTCCACTCTTTTCTTCATTGGTACAAAATATATCAATATTAACTTCTACAAAAACAGCAAAGATTCATAGTTTTGGAAGCATTTTATGTACAACTGTGGAAAAATGCTCTCATAAGCAAATGGTCCTGGGTGTATTTTTTTTCTGGTTTCCTAAGGAAATGAGGCTGATTAGGTTGTGTTTTCTCCTTTCTTGGTCTTCCCACTTAGCTTAAGAAGCTTCTGTTGAATCCTAACTGCGTTAGGTCCATGGAGGTGCAGAGGGACAAACACCATTGAGTTGTGCAGCTGGGTGCAGGACAGAGGCTGATGAGTGCCGTTGCTTCCCTGTCCTATCTGCTTAGCTCTCGAGGTGCATCCTTAACAGGAACACAGTGGGAGCAGTGCAGGTCGTGCTGGAGGCTTGGAACAAGCCACACTACTGCTAATGCCAATATATGTTTAAGAAAAGCTCTGTTTAGTTCTTCAAAAACTGTGAAATGCAAGCAAATGGAATGCACTTTCTAGCTTGCTTTAATATTTATATGGTTCTAGCAGATCCAGGAACGAAGATTAAAATAAAACCTTTAATTTATAAGAGGTAATATGGAAGTTCACTCTTGGGAAGGTGATTTGCGACCGACTTGTCACTGTGGGCCCTATAAGTTATTATGATTCCCTCATAAAATATTGATTTCCCACAGATGGTTGTAAAATCTTTCTGGATGACATATTTTCAAAGGAGGTTTTCCAGCATCTCTATTAGGAATTAATTTTTGACTGAATTGAAATCCAGTGAATAGATAACAAATACATTTCAGCATTTAATATATATCAGTTTATGGTGGGTAGTTATCTGCTAACTTGACGCAACGATTCTGTGTCTGAATATGGCTTTAGAATAAATTATGCTCCTATCTTGATGAAGCCTGTGAAATGTGCTCAGATGAGCAGATCAGGCTGCAAAAAAATAGGAGCTGCAGAGCTTTTGAATTCATCCAGTGCAGAGACCTTCTCATGGAAACCCAAACGTTCCTTAAGGCTGGAGAGCTCCAGCAGCAGTGAGCACAACGGCTGCAAAACAGTCCTTGAAAACAGCTCCAGAGCAAGCAAGGAAGCACTCACCTGTGCCTGTTTCCTAACTAAAATGTCAGTCTGGTGCAGAATCAATTGGTAGACGCTTCCGTTTTTTCCTCGTATTGTTGGAAAAAGACTTTTTCCAATGCTTTTTTGGTACAGGCTGATGGAAGGATGTGTGTTCAGAGCTTTGATTTCTTTGCCTTTTCCAGAATTGCAAGCTGTGTCTGTTCTAATGAAGCATGTCGTGTGTAAGGGGGACTTTAGTAACTTAACAGTCATTTTATTCCTTTGCATTTGTCTACTATGGCTTGTATAGTAGCTATGGTAGAACTGCAGCTGCTTTCTGGAGGCCCAGAGCTGCTGCGTCATGGAGTCATGTAGAATAATGGAAAAGACCTGTAAGGTCCCCAGCCGACCTTGCCCACTGACCACATCCCTCAGTGGCACATCTCCATGGTTCTGGAACACCTCCAGGGACAGGGGCTGCACCGCCTCCCTGGGCAGCCCAAATCAGTGCATCCCTGGGAAGAAATGTTTCCTGATACCCAGCATGTTGTCCCTCTGCCTAAAGCAGGGGGAGGGATGGGACAGCAGTTCTCCATGGAGCTTCCTTGGTAGTGCCTACCAGCAGACTGTGCACAACTGTGTTACTGAGGATGAAACCCTCACAGCTGGTAGAGATGTTCTCCATGTTAATTCCTCTCCTGACTCCGAAATTTCCTGTTTTTTTTTTTTTTTTAAAAGGAATTTTGGTAGATCTCAGAGAAATTTGTAGAGTTATGGCGAGAGGTTTTAGCAGTGGAATGGTGAAAGAGGAAGGAAGGAGGAAAGGAACCCTGCAAAACCCAGGAGAAGGAAGAGGGAACGCTCCAAAGGAGGAAGAGATGCAGAGTGATCAGCAGGGAGATAAAGTGGGGAGGGGGATGAAATTACACCTGGAAGACTTCATTTGCCCCTAGCATGTAATAAAAGGGTGCGAAGCCTTGGTAAGGCTTCTCTTTTTCCTTTCATCCTGGCCGTGGGCTTGGTTGTCAGACTGATGCTCCTGGTTACGGTCTTGCAGCCATTTTGCAAATTTTGCTATTTCTTTTGGCATGAGACCGTGTTCTGCAGTTTGTCTCGTCTCGTTTCTTTTTTCCAGAAGTTTGTGTGCTGGGGGAGGGGAAGAGCGCGACAGAAAAGCGCCCACTTTGGTATAGAAACGTTCAGGAGCGTTAGGTTTTCTGCAGTAGTTTTCCGAAATGCCTTTACTTTTGCCAGTAGATGTCACTGTGGGTGAAAAATGCCAGCGCTTAGTAGACAAAGGAGGTAATTTGCTAAATGAAAATTTCATCCTTCGAAAGTAGATTGCGGGGCAGCGTTTTTTTTTTTCTTTTTTCTTTTTTTTTTTCCCTTTCAAAAACAACAGCAACAAAAAGAACCTTTTTCATCCCCTAAAAATGGATTTCTCACCCATCGGACGCCCGTTTCTGCCCGCCACCACCCGGTCCGTTCTGTTCGCCTCCCCCCGAGTTGGGTAAGTTCTGGCTTTCTGTCTGACGTGAGCGGGGCTGCCTGCTCTGCTGCTGGGCGTTTTGCTCCATGCCTTTCTGTTTGGGTGCTGCTCGAACCAGCAGCAGCGCTCGCCGCCGTCTGCGTGCAGGGAACGGGGCATGGAGGAAGTGGCTTCATTAAGGTTGATTTGGAGGGGGGAGCGAGATGAGGAAAAAAAAAAAAATTGCCCATATGATTGGCTGGGAGAATAGCTCTGAATTATGGGATCCATCTGTTTCCTGTAATGAATTCATAAACCCATCAAACAATGACCTGAACGAATTGCTGAAGGAAAAAAAATAATACGCTGGCATGATATGTTTAACGCAGTGAGGCATTGGCATTGTATAATCAAAAATTCTTCTCACATGCAGCACTTTGTAATGGAGCTGCTGTGTTTAATAGAAGCTGTAAATAAATCCTGTCACAGTAGCAGCCAAGAATGCATTTCTGGCGTTAACCGTTTCTCTTCTGGAATGTCTGCTCCTGAAAGCCCTTAGAAATGCAAGTTGGATGGAGCTGGAGAGCGGGATTCAGAAATGCAGAGAAATGTTAATGAGGGGAATGAAAGGAAAAAGCTGCCATAAATCAGTATTATGTGGCTTAACCGGTTTCTTTCATTTATGCATGTTCTTTTCTTATGTCATAGAAATGTACTTAAAAGCTATTGTTGTAATTGAAATCTGTTAGACTGATCCTATTCATTACATTAATAAAATCCACCTACAATTGCACATAACAATTTTTTATGCGGTCGGGATTCCCGAGATTGTAATCATCAAAAAGCATGCGGGGTAATTACTGGATTTGTTTGGGCAAAATTGGATTAAGAAGTTTAGATACCATTAAGTACTGATAATTATTACAAGCAAGCCCATTGTTTAGCGTACGTACAGCTCTCCGGCTGCAGAATCAGCAGATACCCATCACAAACATGGGAAGAGCAAGCAATTCCGAGGCTTTCATTTTATGCCTTTCGTTGTGTTTTTGCAAGATCCTTTCTAGCTGGGTGTTTCAGCTCTTCAATCACGTGCTTCTGATGGGGCTGGAAATCACTTTGCTTTCCCCCATCTACTCGAAATAAATATTTCTAGCCTTCCGAGTGGCCCAGCCACCAAGGCTGCCTTGCGGGTCCCGTCCCAGCAGCGGTGCCAGCGCGTTGCTTCCAGGTGAGCGGCACAGGGCCAGCCCTGCAGGGTGCTGAGCTGCCCGCAGCCATGGCACTGCGTGCACGGGGCAGCCATCCTCAGCTCAGCCTTCAGGGAGGAGGAGTCTGGTGCTTGCAGGGCAGCTCTCAGAGCAACAAATACCGCGTGGCAATTAATAATTAGTGAATCTGTACGGGCACTTGGAGCAGTCGGTGTTTCTCGGCGCACGTCAAGTGGAAATAGCTGCTTAAACATTGCTGGAGATGACTTACAGATACGCGCGGAGTACAGTCACTGCATTGTCTTTGTAACATATGTTCTCCAAATTATTGGTGCTGTTGAGTTCCAGCCTGATGTGAAGCTGGAATATGGGAGCGGAGCCCTGCGGTGCTTTATTTCCTGCC
This sequence comes from Numida meleagris, assembly GCF_002078875.1. NCBI lineage: Eukaryota > Metazoa > Chordata > Aves > Galliformes > Numididae > Numida > Numida meleagris. The sequence continues at coordinate 3,452,976 of NC_034425.1, forward strand.
CATGGTGTCATTCAGCAGTTCCACAATTGTCTGCATGGGATTCTTGCAAGAGCATCTTCCATTTCACCAGTCTTACAGAGATTTTGGTGTATGGAGTGAAAGCTTTGCTGTGCTGATTAGGGAAATCAGTGCCATTAATATGCAGGGATGTCGTTTCGTGTCGTACTGCTCGCTCGGTACTTGGATTTTCTTTGTTCTTTTCTCTCGTCTCCATTCAGATATTGAGAGGGAAACATTGTGAGGCTGAAACTGGGTTTCTCTGGCCACACCTTTGAGATGAAACAACTTCAGTTGTCACTAAAGCAAAAACTGGCCTGTCTTCTGTGGCAAGGATTGGTGATGCGTTTGCTATACATGCCTATTTGGGGGTATCAGCTGGGATTTATCTCTACCGTACTAAGAATACAATACTTCATAAAAACCGCTCTGTCTCAAGTCTTTCAAATGTATTTCCCACTCATTAATATTCCTCAAGAAAATCCGTGGCCAGGCAAATTCCGGCTCTGCTGTTGGCGTTGCGCCAGGTGATGGTTTTTAATTCTCCCGCAGTTCTTTGGGTTTTAATTCCGCTGAGCGAGGAGCAGAGCGGGGCGGGAGCTGCTCTCCCACCTTTGCCATGGGGCTGCTTCCTCCTGAGGACCCGCACCCTGGAGCATAGAATCATAGAATCATAGAATTAGCTGGGTTGGAAAAGACCTACAAGATCATCCAGTCCAACCCATGTCTGTCAGAAGGACCGAGCATGTGAAATTGTGGTGTTGGTAAACGCTGACATCTCTCTTAGAATACATAAATAAGTAGCCCCCAGCTCTGCTCTCCTGATGTTTCTGTTTGTGTTCTCCATCTCCCAAATGTAGCGGGGACGTTACTTTGTTCAACAACACACAAAGTGGTTCTATTTTGGTGATCCCTTTGATTCATCAAGGCAAGGCGAAGGAAGCGGGAGCTGGCGTTTGGGAGGCGGGGGTTTGGGTCCTGAGCCAGATGCCAGCTTTGGTTCGTGGCACGGTTCTGCAGGCCGGGTGCGATGGCACTCAGTGCTACCATGAGAGGAGAACCAAGAGAGGTGTTAGAACCCCCCGGGGTTGATATCTGCAACCTCACAGCTCAAACTAGAGCACCGCTGAGCTCCGGGAGCAGTGGGTGCTTGCTTTAAATGAGCTCTGCTCCATCTCTACGTGCTGCATCTCCACCCTTGTCTGCCAGTGTTAAACCACCCAGGAGATTTGTTCCAGCAAGGGGTAGAAGGCTCCAGCACCAGAGCAGGGAACGTGCCTTGCACAAGTAGAGGATAACCAGAATTCATCCTTATTTGTAAAACAGAATGCTGCTTTAGTTCCAGTGGTGCTTATGGGACATTGTATATTGTCCTGGTAGTAACATAGAGGCTAAAGCCATGGAAAAGGAATAATGAAGACAGTATGTAGCGTGTTTAAAGGTTTAAGGCTTAAGAGATTCCAGAAGAGCTTGCGTTAATCTGGTGCTGAAATACCTACAAACAGCTGCATACATTTATTTCTCTGCTACGTAAACCTGGGTCACAAATGTCTCCCTTCAGCCTGCCCCATGCACTGGTTACACTGCGGGGAGTTAGTGCCGTGCTGTAACAGTGAGAAAGGTTTTGTCTTTCAGAAGTAGTGCTGGTGGGTAGAAATAACGTTCGTGTCTTACACCTTTCGATCTGTTTCACAACTAAATAGAGTGCTGCTTACTGTAGGTGAGGCTGTGTGCCTTTGGTCACTTGTGCTCCGTGGGGAAGTGATGCTGCAGGTGAGTGTGTCCTCGTGCACGTGTGCAGCTCGAGTAAAGCGCTGAGATGTGGTTGGGTTTTTCAGCGTCAGCTTAGAAATGGGATTAGAAACTGTCCTCCAGAAACGGGCCTGCTGTAGGATGAGAGCTGAGCAACTTAGTCACTCCTTCCCATTAAAGGAAATAATTGTGGTCAGATTTTTAATCATAACTTTTGAAAACGTAAACCCCATATCTTTAAATATGATCCACTAGATTATGTGTTTCACGCTTGCCATTATAATTTTTTATTAGAACATGATGCATTATTATGCATCAGTGTAGGTACAGGGTATGTGCACATGTGTGTAAGTCTACCGATCGAGTAAAGCAGGAGGGAAGAAAATTACTTGGAAATCTTTTTCTTGGCTTTTTACTATCCAGAATCTCCCCCACTGTAATATGCACTTCTTCCCAATTCATTTTCTAAAATTACATTTCCCAGCATGCTGCTTCTTCGTTGTCATCGTCACTCTTGCAGTTTTAAAAAAAAACAAAACACCCTGTGAACCTGGATCTCATTTAATAATTAATTTTCCTTACACGGCTTGAGAGCAGCAGCTCTCACTCCTAGCCGTGCTCTTGTTGGGTGGGTTCTTCTTTCCTCCGTTGGGGTAAGTACTGTTACACACCTTGCTTGCCAGCAGTCCAAGAAATCTTAGAAACGCTGGAGGAAAAACTATTATTCTAAAATGATTATTTCTTTTTTTTTTTTTTTTTTTCCTTCCACAGTGCCAGAACCTATTAAGACCAGTTTAAGCCAGCCCCAACCTGCCGGTACCGGTACCAGTACTTCCACCAGCACTATCACCAACAGCAGCAATGGCAAGCGTGCATCTGCTAACGGGCAGCAGCCAGCCGCGTCCCGCTACCTGCCCCGCGAGGTGCCTCCACGCTTCCGCCAGCAAGAACAGAAGCAGCTCTTAAAGAGAGGGCAGCCACTGCCCACCGGGACTCTGAGCAGCAGCCCGGCACAAGGCACTGGGCCAGCAGGGGCGAGTCCTCCCCCGCAGCCAGGGGCGGGAGGGCAGCATCATCCCAGTAAGACCCAAGCAGGTAAGAGCTGGAAGCCGGGGGCTGGGGGTCCCGGCCCCGTCCTGGTCGGTGCGGTGACAGCCCTCGCTGTGTTGCGGGAGGTGAAGGGGTGTGAAGTGAGGCGTGTGCTGTTGCTGTTTTTCTTTCACAGTTAAAAAGCGAATGAATGTTGTCATTCTAGTACCCGGTTCCATAGGTTTTCTTCACTATTTGGATGCTCAGACCTATGGGGTCTTTTTCCAGCGTTTCCTCGGTAGTTACAGTGGCCACGATCTCCTCAACATGAAAGTATTTCTTTAGTGACCATCTCCTCAGAAGTGTTGTTAATTCGAGTTTTTCCAAGCTTTTGTGTGTCGCATTGGCAACTCTAATATTCTTTAAAGAGTTTTGCATACCTAAATAAAAATTAGGAACTTTGCTTATGTGCTGTGCTGACACTTGAGTGCCTTTATTTGCTTATGCTCTCGATAATTCTCACGTTAGGGGAGGAGCACTTTGGGAAGGGTAGTTCAGCATCTCAGGCCGTTCTGCCTCTTGGTTGTGTCCTCTGGCAGATGCCTCGACCTTCTTTTGCCCATTGGCAGTAGCACTGTGAGCAGGAAGGCTCTCAGGTGCCTTTCTCTTCTCTGAAGCTGCTGATAAGGAAGTAAGAGGCAGCTCTGCTCATTTGTCCCTCTGTGCTGGAGACCAGGTAGCTGTCAGATGGAGAGGAGCTGTGTCAGAAGCTGGTGCAGATCCCCTTTGTCATCGCTCTGCTGCGTGTGTATGGTGTTAGGCAAAGCAGGGAGCGCTCAGAGCTGCAGTTGTCCATGGCTTAGAAAAACTTATCTGGACTAAGCCACAAGGAGGTGTTTTGTTTTTTTTCTTTCTTTTTTTTTAATAATTGAACATTAGTAATTTCTGTATGATCTTGAGATTGCTCATTATCACTCACTAATGGTGTCAGACATCACAAAATTCTGATCTGAGCTGTCTGCAGTTTTTCCCTCTGGGCGTTAGTGAATCTTTCACAATTTTTGCTGCCTGTGATGCTGAACTCCAGCAGGGAAAAAAGTTCAGGATTGTCCTTAGAAGTTTTGGTTAGATAAGGAGATAATCTCTTTCTGAAATGTGGCTTTGTGGATATGTAGATGCACTTGAAAATATGATTCAACTACTCCCCGAAAGCACAAACCAAAATAAGACAATTGTATATTTACATAAGATGTTGCGACTGTTTGATTTTTAGGGAGGGGAAGAGGTTCTGTTCCTGAGTGCTGGAATATTTGGCTTTAGTGACAAGGAAGGTGATGGGTTCCCACCACTTGGAGCAGTGTTCTCATCCCCTGTGCAAGTCACATTCAGCAGGGAAGGGAGCAGGCATCCGTGGCTTCTGTTTGGAATGGAGATGTTTCCTAACTGCCACGCTCATCTTGTGTTAGAGATTGATATTTCGCTGTTTGCTGTGGTTTTGGAAATGTAGTAACTATTGATATGGTTGAGACAGGCCAAGGACCTCAAGTGGCTCAGGCTGGCTGGGGATCAGTATCAGCTCCGTGGTGCTGTTCCGAGCATCAGCGGGGATGTATCCGAAGTTTCTTTCTTTGATCTTGAAGAAACATGCCACATCTCTTGGAACAAAGTCCACTCTAAATCATAACGTAATCCATAAAAGAACTTGGCTGCTCGGGGTGCAGTGCGAGCTCTCTGGCTTTGATCTTGCCAGATGCATTTGTACTGTGAGGTTTTAGACTTCTTTCCCTGACTCCTATTTTAACTTGCTATATAAAATAAACACTTATTTCTGGTGTTTCTCAGCCTGGCAACTGTCAGCAGATGTTTATACTGTTGAATGAGTTTGTTTTCTTGTGCTGTTGCTACTTCTGTGTCAACCTTTGGAGCAATTCAGAATGCAGTAACAAGTAGTACAAACGGGAGGCATGCCGTAGCTTTTCTGCTTCCTGTTGTATTCCATATTGCACAAAATAAGTTTATTGACATCAAATTCTTTGTAAAAGTATTACTGGAAAACACCAATCTGTTGTCAGCAGGTTGCGATCAGAGCACAAAGCAGAATTGTCAGGTTGTTGTTTTCTAGGTGAAGTCAAACCAAAAGCTTTAAAGGGCACCTGAGAAACTCTGCAGCAGTTCTTGGAGCAGGGAAGGAATCCTCAAACGAGCTACGTGCTTGGCTAGCTTTTGTTTTGTTGGGTTTTTTTTTTCCTCTGCTGACAGCAAGAGCTCATGTTTTGAGACTTAAGTGGTTCCATCTTCCTCATAGAAAACACTTGCTGAATGCAGGGCTCGTTTATGTCTCTTTCCAGCAGGTGGAGCATCAGTTCGTTCACTGAGAACAGATACAGGAGGGAAAAATCCAGCTCAGTTGATAGCATCAGCAGCTGTGCACCTGGCTTCTTTGTGAGGCTGGGAGAGGAGGACAGCGTGTCTCATCCCCAGGAGACCTTTGTAGCCATGCAATTCTTTGCATCTTGTCGATCTTATTCTTCAAACCTGGTCTGTCTTGATGGCTTCTTCTCCACTTTGATGAACATGAGAACGAAAGAAGTAAAGAATATTCAGGGAAGGCCAAAACCTTTTCATCTCAGCTACTAGGGTTTAAGTAACTGGAAATATTTCAGGATTTGATACTCTGAAAAACTTCAGCAGTTAACAGTGAATTTTCCATGAAATTTAATTAAAACTGCTTCACATTTTTGTGAATATGAAAATAAAGATTTTTGAAGTGAGCATTCCTGAACGAGTTTGTCAGCTGGAAGCTTCCCTGCATATTTTATTATCACTGAGGACTGTGTTCCTTTGTCTGCCTCTGGCTCCTAGGGTATTTCATTTACTCAAGTCTCCCGAAGTAGAAGTTTTGAGGGGAAGGGAAGGAGCAGCATAATGAGAGCTGCCCTGATAGCGAACGCAGCTGCCTGGTCCGCTGGAAATGGGAATTTGATCTATCTGAACAGCACCTGCATTGCAGCAGAGAGCGCGCTTCACAAACGTTGCTGGTTCTCTCCAGAGCTCAGAGGCAGCCGGTGGAACATCCGTGGCTCGGGGCTTTCTCCTCTCAGAGCCTGATTGCCCGAGCAGTGCTTGTTAGACACGCGCTGGATTCAGTCCAAGCAAGTCTCCGTATGTGGCTCCTTTATACTTGCATTGAGCAGTAGTGGCTTTCTTTTGATGGATGACCTGGTATTAATCAGGGAGCCAGGGCTGCTGTAAGCTAGCATCTTGTATCCAGAAGATGCTGAATGTAAATTCATGTCTGTAGCTTTTATAGCGTCATATTCCTTCAGAGTTAACTTGAAATTATGCAACCACGTTCTTTCCAGGACCTATTTATAGCTATGTGGATACAGGGAAAGCTGTGAGAGAGGCACTGCCAGCCTCTTCGCTGTGAAAATTGCCCTATTTTATCTCTTTATTCTCTTATCATCAGTCTCTGTTATCTACTGCCTTGGCCTATCCAAAACACTTATCAGAACTCGAACTGCAATGTCGTGAATTAAAAAGGATGTTCTGCCAATGTAAGGCAAGTGGAAATTAATGACCACTAATATATTCTTTGTCAGATTTATCATTTGGAAATACCAGTAAAGTGGATGAGAGGCATGATTTTTTGTTTCTCTTTTAAGGTAATCTGTAAAACATTAACTAAGCAAACTGCTAGGAGAAGATATTGAAACATTTCAAATTGCATAAAAAATTTGAGATATCTTCTCCTTTGAAACAGTCTTTTATTCATTGTTAACTATTATGGAACTATGTTCTGTGAGAGCATTTGCTGTAGAATAGTAATTCCTCCAGAACTTTTATCTTAGGCAACAAAGCTTGTTCTTCACATACCCCTCTGTAATCCTTTCCAAGATCACGGCGAAGGAAAGCTATTCCTGTGATTTATGGGCAGTATTCTAATATCTGCTTCGCTATTTCTACTTCAAGTTGATGGTGCTTTTTATCTCTTCCCTCCCCACTTGGCCAGCTAACTCCAGTGTACGTGTGAGTAGTTACTTGCCCTCATTACGGTGCGAGCCATTTCTGGGGTGGCCTTTTTGCCACGTCACCCAACAAAGTTAAGGTAATTTCTGGAAGCTTTCACGGGAGAATGAAAATAACAAGTAATGCATCCTCCTTTGTTTCTTTACAAGTGATGAAGTTTGTAAAGGAGTCTCCAGGCAACCCCATGCGTTTGATGCTGGTAAGAACAAAGATCAAAAGAAGTAATCAGGTTCTCTTGAAGATGCCTTTCACTTTTCTGAAATTCAGCAGCATCAAACCAACATCCATCGGCTCTACGGAAATGTACCGTGTCCTGCAGGAGCTGGGAGCTGCCATGAAACTTCTGCACTTCTTTTGTGCTGGCAAGCAGAGGATTTGCAGAACTGATCCGTAACATATGTTTCCAAAGTCTAAAAAGAAATGAAAGCAAGTAATTCATACAGCAGTCAAAACGAGATGCAGCACACAGGGAGCGTCGCGAAAGCTGGAGAGTTATCCTTAATTTCTTGTATCTGTTGTTTTCTGGGAGGTGAGAGTTTGAGAGCAGTTCAAAGTTGTATTTTCCTAGCGGGGTCTGATGCCGGATTCTACTCTGAACTTTTTTTTCTCCTCCAACGCGGGAAGTTTTATTTCATGTTTCAGCATTTCTTGAGCTGCTGTTCATGTATTCCTTCCTGCAGCATGGTGTGTGCGTGTCCACTAAGTGCTGTGGGCAGCTGGGAGCGGCCGAGTGCTGTCACGTGGCAGGTTAGCTCTTCTTGTTGGCGTGCTTGTGTTCACTTTGCCTTTGGATAACTTTGAGGAAGCAGGAGAAAAGAACCATCCTCTGACAGTTCCAGTTCCATCCTGCCCTGATGTGACATGCTGTGCTTTAACTGTGGGTTGCTTCAGAATTCCTTCTAACAGAGCGGTCGTGTAACGTGGTCACGTGAAATTTGGAGAAGTGTTTTAGGGAAAGGTACTGTCTTGTCTAAAAGCAGTCAGTGTCACTGGGAAGCACAGATGAGCTTTGGTATACAGCTGTCTCATCAGATCTATGGCAAAGCAATAGGGACCGTGAAACTGAACGTGAGAGCTCGGTTCAGCGTTTTGTACTTGGTGATGACTGCAGGTAAGGCATGTGTGTGCAATGGTTTTGGAGCACGTGAATAAAGGATCATTTCAAGTTTGAAATAAGATTTAGCTTGATTTCCGGGAGGCTTGGCAAACAGCTTGGTTTTTAATGAAAAAAGCACATGTGAAAACTGCCTCTATGGAAATGATTAGCTGAACTTTATGGGCCCATATTCTGTAATTCTCTTAGCAGAATATCTCTGTTGGCAAAACTTTACAGTGTCTTTCCTTCTCGTTACTGGATTAAAAACAAACATTTTTCAAAAATTGGTTTTCTTTTTCTGGATCCTTTGTGAAGGATCAGATTAGGGCCTGCAGGAAAGCTGGGGAGAGAGTGTTCGTGTTGTGTAGTGGTAGAACAAGGGCTGATGGGTTTAAACAAAAAGAGGGGAGGTGTAGGTTAGATGTGAGGAGGAAATTCTTTATTCAGAGGATGTAAACTCCAGATTTGGCTGTTCCTTCCTTCCTCATCCTTGCTTCTGTGAAAGACAAATGTGTATAGCAAATACATGATGCTTATCTACGCTAAAGCTCCAAATATTTAGGTTTTTGCATCACTTGATGAGGTGCTGGCCATAATTTGCGGAGCAGTTCTCTATACAGCTCATCACTATTCACAAGTTAACTGCAATGCAGTTATGTAAAAATTCTCCTATTAGTGGGATCAAATTTTATGTTATGCTATTGGTTAAAAATACAGAAACTACCTTTTTTTTTTTTAATTAAACCTTCTGCTAGTAATCTTGTTTACTTATCATGAAAGGATGCACAGGTACCATGGGATGCTCCAGGAATGGTGGCTGTGTTTATTCCTTGTTTTCTTCCTCGGGGCATTGTTTAGCATTCAGTAGTGCTTGCTGTCTGGTGCACGTCCCTGGAAATCACTTCATGTTGTCAAAGGTCGCTGGTGTCAGGTACATGTTTAGACAAAAGGAAGCTTAAAACATGGCACAAGGAGGAAAACAGGCAGTTAACATGGAGGTGGGATCCAGCCACTAGGTGCTGTCTGGGATTTAGTCCCAAGTGATTAATATTTTCTGAAATACAGTAATGGGAAAGCCTGTGGGAAGTGAGTCACAGCTAGTAAAGGTTTTTTGTCTCCCATGTAAATTTTCCAAAAATCCATATAATGCTTTCAGTGTCAATAGAGAAATAGCAGCCTCAGTGTAGCATAAGTACGGGCGTTATGAATGAAAAATGATGGCTAAAACTCATCAGCAAACTAATCTTTGGAATGAATTTTTCTGTGTTGTGTGTGTTATCTGACATCGGGCAGCAGAGCGTGAAAAATAAATCTGCTGTTTCAAATCTATCTGATAGTGATTAGAATTTTTCACCGGGAGAAGGAAAACTAGAAATCTGTAAAGGGATAAATAACTGAAACACCTTTATATTTCGCTGCCCTCGTTTTCAAAGAGTATGGCTGTGCAAAAACAGCATGAATCAAAGGCCAGCTTTGGAATCAGTAGATCTGTATCCTATCTCTAGTTTTCCTGTAGGAGGCTGTGATTTAGTGGTAGCCAGATAAATAAACTGCCCAAGTGTCTGCTGGGAAGAAACATCGAGAGACAAAGAGTCTGGCAGGTTTCTGTAATGTGCAGATGGCAGTTCCCTGACAAAGCATGTCGAGAGACCACGTAGCAGGATGAGCAACGGGCAGAAAGCAACTACTAAGGTCAGAGTGAGAAGGGAATGGGAGCGTGGTCCTGGGGAAGAGCAGAAGGAGAGTAACGTCACGGAAAAGTGATGGGAAGGTGAATTCATACAGCTCAGGAAACAATGCTGCAAGAAACAAAGCAAAGCAGTTTGTAGCTATTGGGGGAAAAAAATGAACAAAAGGACAACTTTTTCTTAAAAAATAGAAGGAAGGCCAAGGGAACTGGTGTATGTTCGGCAGGGAGATCCATTAATAGGTGGCAGCAGCAATACTTTGTGTCTTCTCCCTCAGCTGTAAGGTGATGTGTGGCTTAGAACTAAGGCTACAGTGAGTTAGAATATTAAGGGAAATGTTTCAGATTGTATGGAACAGATGAGATTGATCACTGTGAATACACCGAGGATGGCTTGGAACAGTCTGGCCCGCTGGCTCTCTTTGAGTGTTTGAGGACTACAACATAACCTCTTTTTAAAAGCACAAAAGGAGAAACTGGATTTATAGATCTATCGATGTAGTCCTCTAGAATGGAACTAGAAAAAATAACCAAAACAGCCATTTCCATACACGTAGAACATTGCAAAGAAACAAGAGCAGAGCCAGCATGGGTTTATTGAGAGCAAATCATGTCAGAGGAGTGCAGTTCCCTGTCAGAGCAGAGCAACAGGCATTGCGAAACGGCAGGGAATAATGTCATAAAGTCTGTGTCTGGCTTCTGACAGTGCCTCGGAAGGCTTTGTCATGATGGATGTGTGCTGTTGTAAATAAGTGGGAAGTATAAGATTAAATTACTGTAGGATCGGTGATAGCTGCTCAGAAGGGTGCAGACAGTGAGTAGCTATCAGCCCTTAACTGGCGAAATTAAGTTTCGAGATAGCAAATTTGTCCTCTCTGGTATTTGCATCAGTCGTTTGGCTATGAACAACAGCCTTCATTAAGTTTTTGAATGATGCCAAACCAGAGAAGAATGTGAGACAACTGGAAGACAAAACAGTGGTGACAAAATTGTGCAATCAAATAAGAAACAAAGAAAAGGGGAAGGTTCTTTATTTTGACCGGAACAACTGGGTACAGAAATACGATTACGTGAGAAATGTGCTGCAGAAATAGATCTGGAGTTGGTCACAGGAGGTGAACCTGACGAGGAGTGTCACAGGCTGAAGGGAAGACGGAGCGTGCTGAGGTCTGGCTTCCAGGAGGCACGAGTGCTGCTCATCCCTGATGAGTGGGACATCGAGTCCAAGCTGGAATGCTGTGCAGTCGGAGCTGAACCAACGGGAGAAAGAGCAGAGGAATGCACCAGGAGCAAGAAGAGCTGGAGAACAAGATCTGCAAGAAGTGAGGCAGCTGGGCCAGCGAAGTGTAGAGAAAGCAGTGGAGTTACAAATGCAGGAATACCACGCTGACTGCTGCGAGGACGAAAATGGTATGTTGTGTATGGTTGTGGTGGATCTGATGAGAAAGAACAGGCTAAAAGATTTCAGCGAGGAAGATTAAGGGTGCGCATTAGGAAAAACTTGCCAGTGCAAAAGCTCTCTTAAGAAGTGAGGTAGAACAGTTGGGGATCTGCAGTCTGATGTTGCAGGTTGAGGAGACATCATTTGGTGTCTGCTGGGAATAGTTGCATAGTTCAGGTGAGAGGTCCTAACGTCTGACATCTTCACTTTTTGCCTTTGGGTACCCATGGTGACTCCAGGGGTTACAGGTGCCCTGTGCATGGGTTAGGAGCTGTTGCACACTGGAGTGTCCCTGGGTTCTGCGTGGCCTCACCTCTCCCTGCCCCGTGGATCACCTGCATTGATAAGCACCGCCTCCATTGCTTGAAGGACATTTTAGGAAAATTTCACTATATTTTAAGGAAAATTACAAGGACTACGAGAACGTGCCTTACGTTCTCTTCAGGTTTAATATCTTTTAACTAAGGAAAATTTCCACCGTGTGTAGCTGTAATTAAGGGAATATAACCATTCACCACAGTATGTTGACCTTTTAAGGTGGTTGCAAGATTGACTCTCAGGCTTCTCTTCCCATTCTGTTCGAAAGCGTTTTCTGAGCGAAGCAAAGAGAAGATTTCATTTGTGTTCATCAGTTGTTCTTAAAATGAAGTCGAACCCATCCAGCATTCAGACAGCGCTGCAAAGAAGCAGGGAGCAAATGTCTTCACGGGGAGCCCAGCTATTTTCAGGAGTGCTTCAGCGGAGCGGCTCTGGAGCCAGGAATAGCAGCAGCGATTGTGCTGTGGTAGTGAAGTGGCAGCAATTCAGAGCACGCAGCCAAACCCTTAAAGAGCCATTGGTTGTGTGCGACCCAGCGCAAACCGAGAGAGCCCTTCGACGAACACCTGACAGGAATGGAAACGGCAGATTTAAAGTGTGCTGCGCGTGCTGTGCAATTAGTATGTATTTGGGACAGAGCGGAGGAAGAGAAGGGAAATGAGGAGGGGAAATAATGGTGAAGCGCGCTAGACGCGCCGGAGGGCCGTGTGTAAATGAGCCGTGCGGATTTTTGTGTGGAAGATCTCTACGCTGCTCTTATGTAATGTGTGATGTTATGTTGGCTGTGTTCATGTGGGCAAAGACGAGCGGGGCGGCTGCTGACGTTCCCCTCCCGCAGCCGAGCTGCATTGTCTGGGCAGCGTACAAACAGCCGGGGCCGTGATTAATATGCTCCGCTGTTTGCTGCCTGGATCGCTGCGAGATAGAGGCAGGGAAGTAATTAAGCGCCTGGCGAAGGGCCAATACACATATGGGACTTGTTCTGAGCGGGAGGAGGAGGAGGAGGAGGAGGACGGGAAGGAGGAGGAATGGAGGAGGAGGAGGAGGAAGGCGGGAGGCAGCCTTGGCACCGCACGCCCGCGCTTTTGGCTGACTTTCAAAAAACCAGAAGAAAAGCGGCCGGAGCGCTAATTGTAGCCGGGTCCTGAAGTGAAAATGTTTTGTGACAGTCGCGAGAATTTAAAGAGGAAGGAAGATCGGTTTAGTGTCAGCTGCAATTAGATAATCAAAGCTCAGAAGCGGCGCTCGGCCGGGGCCGGGCCCAGCCTGCACCCAGGCCCGGCGCAGCGCGGCACGGCGCGACTCTTGGCAGCGCTACAGGATGAGGCTCACGCTGCACACAGCCGACATATTGCAGCGCAGGACGTAGATGCAGGAGCGGGAGCAGCTCTGCACACAATGTAGCGTCTCCTAGGATGGTTGGGCGGCTCCTTGCTTCAGGTATTTGATTACCCGTCGGCCCTTTTTAGAGCCAAAAGGGGGAGAGGAAAACAAACCAACAGACAAAAAACCCAGAACCCTAACCCTGAGAAAATAGCATCTGCTGCTGTTAAATCAATTTATTACATAACATTTCAGGGAGAGAGCAGCAGCGCGGCGTCCTGAGCTCTTGGCTGCGTTTCAGGTTTGATAAAATGGCGTCTCGGCAGCGAGCTGCGCGCCGGGCAGAGCTCCGTGCTGCTGCCATCCTGCACAGCTGGCGCTGGGTGCAGCCGCTGCTGCTGCTAACGGGAGCGCTGTTTGTTTTGTGCTTGTTGTCTTGAATGCGCTGAAAAAAGGTTCTGGCATCAGAGGAAATGAGCTACGTGTTCATGTCGTGGTGCAGAAAATTGGAGCGGGCTGACAGGCTTTCGACTTGTGCGCTTCACTGGGGCTTCGCTTTAAAATAAAGCTGTTCCGTTCGGTGCTTCCATCTTTTGTCTGTCTTAACGTATTATGTGTGCATTTCAGCTTGCTAGCACGTAGGGGACAGCAAGTCACATCAGGTAGAGGACAGCTTCCAGATCTGCCCTCAGCCCCAGACAGGGGACGGCAGGGCTGGATGTGGCAGGTAACCCGGAGCCCACGAGGCCGGGGGCTGTTGTGCCGACTAACATGCATTGAAAAACACAGCCAGGAATGAGAAGAAGGGAATCCGTTCTGTTTGTTCCGTTTTAAATCAAATCTATACTTATTAATAAGGATCTCATTAAAAACTTATCCTAGGCGGTGCCGGTTTGCACTTCTGTCGTACTTTGGTTCCTAAATCAGCTGAATGTTAAATTATAGTTGAGGGTGCATAATTGTGCTGCGTATTGTTCAAACTAATTACTGTAATGGAAGTTACGAAGATAGAGCTGAAAACAACAACAACAACAGAACAACAATGAGGAATAAGATTGCAGACAGTGCTTTCAGAGGAGGATAGAACTGTTTGCCTTTGTGCAGGCCAAGTGCTTTGCTTTTAGAGAAATGCATGCAACTGCTCCTCACCTTTCACTCTGCTCGTACTTGATGTTTGCAGCCTGTGTAAGCATTAACCTGATTTTGCAGCTATTTATTCATGTTATCGTCCACAGCCAGAAATATTTTCTATTTTTAATGCCTACTGAACAGAGATCTGTGAAGCAAGCTGGCCTCAGTGCTTAACAGCAGCGATCTCCTCCCGCCCCATTACGTTACAAAAACAAAACCTGATAACCTGGTGCTTACTGGTAACACTGCTCAAAGCTGTGCACTCTTCTGGTAGCCAGGACGCCTGCAATTTGACAGAATTTGTCGTGCATTTTGGTCGGGTTGTTTATTTTGTTGTCGTTCTGGTTTTTAATTCACAAAAAGCGCTGTTAATCTCAGCGTTAAGTTCATTTTCTTTCCTCGTTACTGGAGGATTTGTTAGCCAGGGGAACTGTATTTTACAGAAGATTCCTAGTTAAGGTTTTCAGGCACAAAGTATTGGGTGTAACACCAATTGGGCTGTGCAGTGCAGCAGCAGTGCAGGCTGCAGACGTGAGGTAGCTGTGCTTCCCATCTCCTGCACGCTTTGTTCGGAATCCCGGCTCGCAGGAAGGATGGGAACGCTCCTGGTAGGCTGCAGTGCTTTATTTCGGAGCTTTGCAGGAGTAAGGAGGAACTGATTTTTAAGAACCGACATTTTATTGGTTTTCCCTTTCCAGACTTAACAGCTTATAAAATAAACCCGTGGCACTTTTTGTGGAGGCTTGGTTTCCTAGAGAGTCGGAGGGGATTTTTGTGTTCAAAGGAAACCCCGAACAAACAACAAGAAAATTACCCCTAGATTTAATCATATAGAAATATTTTCCTTTCATTATTTCTTCTGTTTGTGTAAAATCCTTGTGGGTTAAGTATAACTTTGCTGCTCTCTGGTTATTTGCTTCGTAGGAATGAACTGCTTTTAGGTGAGAGAAAATGGAAAAATGTCTTTTGGGTGTTTGCTTCTAGAGACGTTGTATAAAAACTCTCTTCAGGATTTGCTCTGTGCTGGAAGTGTGTTATCTTTGTTTAGCAGCAAAGTAACAGCTCTTGCGACTTTCTGTTTATTTTGTGGGTTTTTAATCTGACCCCTTTCTTACTGTTTTTGTAGCTGCACTGGGTGTTAAAAGCAATTGCTGCAGTACCTATTCGGACGCTGTGAAACAACTGTCTCTGGAAAATGTTGCCTGTCTGGGGCTGGAAGAAAGCTGTAACTTGCGAGCAGCTCCTGCAGGTCGTTTGTTACAGCAGCTCGTCAGGTCCCTGCTAGCTGCCGTCGTGTTTTAACAGATGTGAAAGCAGAGATTCAGACCCCAGAAGCTAAAGGGAAACACGCAGAGCTTGTAGCTTGTAGCTTTTGGGAGCAGCTTCTGTCTTGAATCTGCAGGAAACTATCTCTGAGTACGTTTTTCTTTTGTTTCTTTGCTGTTGTTTTTTAATTTGATAACCCTGCTGCAGTACGTGCCACACGGGAAGGAGCTGGATTTAGATTTGACCGCTTTGTTTTTTGAGCACGTTCCTTGTGAGAGCAGCCAGCGTGAATCCCTGCTGACTCCAGACCAGGGGACGAGCAGCACAGGTACGCTGCTGCTAACGGGAGCACTTATTTTATGTCGTGTACTGGAATTAGTGCAATCCTTATCAAAGGAACCTCTTTCAGATTAGTCAGCGGTTGTTGTTGTTGAGGCCATAATCTGAATCTTGGCAATGGTGCTGCTGGAAGGGACCAAATACTGAGTGGCAAGCCCTCGGAAAGTGGGGGTTTCTGAGCTGCGTGCATGCTGCTTCCCAGAGCCAGCCGAGGCTGTGCCGTGCTGCCCGAGCAGTGTGCTCAGCACCGCTCAGGCACCTGGCCGTGCCAGCATGCTCAACTTGCTCCGTGTAACTCTTCCTTTTCCTGGTTTTGTTTGTTTCTCTGGCCGCTCTTCCAAATCCCGCTACCTCATGTAATGAACAGTTTTGCTCCCTGCTCAGGAATCTGAAAGTTGTTTTCTTGGTCTTCGTGCCGTCCCTGTGCGCGGTGAGCCCTGTGCAGGGTGCTGTGCCCTGTCTCGCTCAGCCCGGCCCGCGCGGCCTAGGGCAGCACGGCTCTGCTCCCGTGCCCGCAGGTGGAGCTTTGGGTTCAGCTTTGGAGAGACCTTTCTATTGAAACTGTATTTCAAGCCGCTTTTAAATCTTCCTGACATGTCAGAAGTGTACTGCTGAATCTCACCACCCACTGTGCTGAAAAAAAATCACACATAACTCCTCTTATCTGATTCCTTGGTTACCTCAACTTCTTATCTGCTGGCCTTGGCTGCTGCGGCTTTTTTCCTTTGTTTGTTTCTGCTCTGCTCAGAGTGCCGCTTGGCTCATATTTCTGACCCCGTCAACCCAGTTGGAGTCATTCCGCAGGCTTCCTTTCACTTTCCCTGTCTTATCTGGGATTCTGGTCTCTGTTCAACACCTTCGTAGATTATCAGGTAAATTTTCAGCCTTCTTCCTCAGCTCTGTAAGCGGTTGGTTTCGTGCAGGTACAACGTGATGCTTTCCTCGTTGCTGGCCATTGCATGTAGGGGCAAGAATCCAGGTCAGTCTAACTGGCTCCTTCATATTGTCTCTTGAGTTTGTCCTGTAAATGCCATTTATTTAGGTCTTTCTGCAAAACGCTGGGCTTGTCCTGGCGTTGGGAGCAGATGGGCAATGAGCTAAGTCTGTGTTCCCCTCCTTTCTTTAACGTGCATTCTTCGATTGGTTTTGAGATGAGATGCAATGTATCCTGGGTTAGTGTGTTCATTCTGTATCTTGATAATCCGCACAAGGCCACTTAATAATCGTCGCTCTTGCTTGCAAAGCCACAGGTGAAATGTGTGAATAATGAGACTTCGTTCAAGTGAGAGCTTCTTCTATTCTTGGAATAATTTTTTCACAGTGTTTCACAGAGTACCTTTAATTGGAGGCAGTTGGAGGAGCTAATCACACCAAAATATTTGTGATTCAAATCAATGTATATTAGTCATCTGCTGTTAAACAGCTTATTTGGGAGGTTTGTTGTATACATCTTACCCTCAAAACAGTCTTGTGCTTCTTATTCAAATCTAACGTAGACTAATTGATCATAAAATTAAAAGTCACATTAGTGCAGATTTACGACAAGCAAAAATAATTGGCATCCAAGATGTGTAACGTATAGCTGCAGTTTTCTGCCTCCTTTAGATCACTGGTTGGAAGAATGTTGTGCAGGGGGCCTCCACCGTGTGTCCCTAGGATTGGACTGAGTTACTTGCCATGAAGTTCCCACTGAAAGAAACTAAGAGGAGAAATCTGTACTAAAAATCTTTTATAGGGAGCAATTGGGGTAGAAAGTAAAAGCAAAAACTTGACTAAGCTGGAGTCCTTAGTGTGCAAATGGTTGTGTCTCTCAGTATAATTCTGCACCCTAGCAAGCAATTAGAGGGTCAAGAGCTTCTTTAGAAACTGTTTAATTAGCATCCTGGTTTGAGGATGAGGTATGTGCTCTGAAAACAGTCTTCTGAGTATCTGTGCAATAGAGCATTAGTTTCATTGGGTTGGGGCTGGACTTTGGACATACTTTGGATGGTATGTGCAACAAAAAGCACATTGAAATCCCTTGTAAATCCTTTAAGAGCTAATTTTCTTGATCAAACTGTTATTACGAAGTGCCTATGTGTCCTCTGCTAAAATTTAGAAGTTACAGTAACAGTGTTTGAATGCATAATTGGCGCTGTATGGCAAAGGTGGCTGTCAGTGTTTGCTCCTTTATTTGTAAGAAGGGCTGAGAACGTAAACGAAGCATGAGTGGAGTGTGTGGATGGTGATGTGGCTGCATGTGCGATGTGTAATGGCAGGCGGACATTTTGCATTTATTTGTTGGGTACTCTTTGTTTCTCTGAAGAATGAGAACTGAGTCAAATCATAAGTTTCACAGATCACCTTCTGCATTTTTTACATGTTTGCTTTTTAGATTTTTCTTGAAGGTCAGTGTATTTGCTGTCTATTTATGGTGCGTATTATTATTTTAATTAGTGTGCCATTACATGTAAAACATTTTTATAGCTGCTCTAGAATGGAATTATTCCATTATTTTAATTGAGAGTTCTGTCAGATAAAAGAAAAAAACAACCCAAAAAATTGAAATATAAACATGGTCGCTTGTTGTACTGAAGAAAATTACTGTGTCGTGTTAGAAAATGTGCTTCAGATTTTAGGAGGCTTTACACTTCAGTGCAGAGTACAGCGTTCTAGCTAGTGATGTAAAACAGTACTTAGCTGTGTTTTTGTGGTGCTTGAACCGTGCACTCATTTTCAACCTTTTTGGATCCTTTCAGATCTCAGTCACAGTGGATTGGGAGACCATTATGAAAATTCCCACTGGGGACAGCAGCCCACTTTCAGGAGTGAAGGCAACTGCAGCTGGGATAAAGTGATAATAGACAGGACTGACAAGGAAGCGTGGCCTTCCATCACAGGAGCTGAGACTGAATCTGCCTCAGAATGTACTACAGACACTGACTCTGCCTCCAACTGTGGCTCAGAGAACAGTAGCATGGCTACAGGGAGTGCCCAAGGCAACTTCACTGGACATACAAAGAAAACTAATGGCAATAATGGCGCCAACGGAGCACTCGTCCAAAGCACTTCTAACCAGAGTGCCCTTGGAGCTGGTGGAGCCAATGGTAACGGCAACTCGGCCAGAGTGTGGGGCATGGCTGCAGGCTCTGGCTCTGGCCTAGCTCACTGCTCTGCCAGCGGTGGGGATGGCAAGATGGACAACATGATTGGAGATGGTAGAAGTCAAAACTGCTGGGGTGCTTCCAACTCAAATGCTGGCATTAATCTTAACCTTAACCCTAATGCCAATCCAGCTGCCTGGCCTGTACTTGGACATGAGGGAACTGTGGGAGCAGGCAACCCTTCCAGTATTTGCAGTCCGGTCAGTGCCATAGGTCAGAACATGGGCAACCAGAATGGGAACCCGACAGGCACCTTAGGTGCTTGGGGAAACTTGCTGCCGCAAGAGAGCACAGAACCACAAACGTCCACTTCTCAGAATGTGTCTTTCAGCGTACAACCTCAGAACCTTAACACTGATGGACCAAATAACACTAACCCCATGAACTCTTCACCAAACCCTATCAATGCAATGCAGACAAATGGACTGCCGAACTGGGGGATGGCTGTTGGTATGGGGGCCATCATCCCGCCCCACCTGCAAGGCCTTCCTGGTGCTAATGGAACATCGGTTTCTCAAGTCAGTGGGGGCAGTGGTGAAGGAATGGGCAGTTCAGTTTGGGGGATGTCCCCAAGTAATCCTGCCACAGGAAACAGCAATTCTGGGTTCAGTCAGGGGAATGGAGACACTGTGAACTCAGCATTAAGTGCTAAACAAAATGGATCCAGCAGTGCTGTGCAAAAGGAAGGAAATGGAGCGAGCGCGTGGGATTCAGGGCCTCCATCTGGTCCTGGGGTACTGGCGTGGGGCAGGGGCGGTGGCAACAGCGGTGTTGGTAGTATGCATTCTGGAGCTTGGGGCCACCCCAGCCGTAATGCCAGTAACGGTGTCAATGGTGAATGGGTCAAGCCCCCGAACCAGCATTCCAATAGCGACATCAATGGGAAAGGATCAGCGGGGTGGGATAGCTCTAGTGTTACCAGTCCGAATCCTGCCATGCAGCAGGGCAACGAACAAATAAACTCTTGGGCCAAAGCTGCAGCGTCCGGCACCACAGCTAGCGAAGGAAGCAACGACAGCGGTGGAAGTCAAAATGAAGGCAGTACTGGGAGGGAGGGGGCTGCAGAAGGCAGGAGGAGAGACAAAGGGATGATAGACCAAGGGCAAGTTCAGTTGCCAAGAAATGACCTTGACCCCAGGGTCCTGTCCAATACAGGGTGGGGACAGACCCCTGTAAAGCAAAACACTGCCTGGGAATTTGAAGAGTCCCCAAGGTCTGAACGAAAGAATGACAATGGAACGGAGGCCTGGGGTTGTGCAGCTACTCAATCTTCAAACTCAGGGGGGAAGAACGATGGGTCCATCATGAACAGTACAAATACCTCTTCAGTATCTGGGTGGGTCAACTCCCCACCTGCAGCTGTTCCAACAAATACAGGTTGGGGAGACAATAACAACAAAGCACCAAATGGCCCAGGGGGGTGGGGAGAGTCAGCAAGCTCTACTACTGTTAATAATGCTGCTGCTGCCAAAAGCGGCCACACTTGGAGTGGGACCGCAAATCAGGAGGACAAATCACCTACATGGGGTGAACCTCAGAAACCCAAATCTCAAAACTGGGGAGACGGACAGAAATCAAATCCAAGCTGGACTTCAGGAGGTGGAGACTGGACAGATTCATCGTCTGTTCCTGGACACTTGGGTGATGGGAAGAAGAATGGATCTGGATGGGATTCTGACAATAGGTCGGGGTCTGGTTGGAATGATTCCACGAGGTCTGGGACCAGTGGGTGGGGAAATGGCACAAACAGCAAGGCTAATACAGGTACAAGTTGGGGGGAATCTTTAAAGCCAGGCCCCCAACAAAATTGGGCTAATAAACCCCAGGACAACAGTGTGAGTAACTGGGGAGGAGCTGCTTCTGTAAAACAGACGGGGTCGGGGTGGGTTGGTGGGCCAGTGCCAGCCAAACAAAAAGAGAACTGTGAGGCAACTGGCTGGGAAGAGCCATCTCCACCGTCCATTCGCCGCAAGATGGAGATTGATGATGGTACCTCAGCTTGGGGCGACCCAAATTACAACAACAACAAGACTGTAAACATGTGGGATAGAAATAATCCTATCATTCAGAGCAGTACCGCAACCAACACCACCACCACTAGCACCATTATCAACACAAACATGGTTGAACCTCAGCCATCGCACCAGTCAAGTGCCCAGCCGAACCGGTCCCCGCTGCTTGGCCCAGGTATGACAGTACTTCTGTAAGCTGTGTTATACCAGTGTCACTGAATGCTGTCTGGCCTGATCACTGTGTAACCGCGTGGTAAAGATAGGAATCCTCTGCTTACGTCGTAGCCTAAATGTTTTTGTTTACTCTGAAACTGCGTATTTATTTTGAGCACAGAACCCGTGGAACCTGACGGACAAATTTCCAAAGTCCAAACTCCTTATTTTTAGTTCTTTCTAGAGCTGGCACAGGCACGGTATTTTCTGTTCCTGCCAATTTCTGCTGCCTGCCATGATCTTTAGGGCAGCGCTGCACCTCTGAACCTGAGAATAGCTGAAGTGTGCTTGCAGCATGTCCCGCTGAGCAGTTCCCCAAACTGTGTCTGAGTGAACCTTTTGTCTTTGCCTTTTTGCAATGGAGAATTCTCTAGCAGTAGCACCAGAGAGGAGTTTGGCTGGCTGCACAGTGCATGTCAGAAAAGCTCTAACCACTATCAGGCCGCCAAAGCTCTGGGTCCTTGCCTTGTTGGTCCATATTTACGTTGTAAGGTCTTTCACAATTAGTTAGCGCCTTCTGCCCTTGGAGAGTTCGATGTCTTTTTGCTAACCTCTCTTCTGTTATTTGTCTTCTGTTACTAATAGTCTTTATTCTTGTTTAGACACTAAGCATCTGTTTCTTTTCTCCAAACCCTATCTCTTGGCAGCAGATGTTTTTTTGGCTGTTGCATGAATCCAGGCTGATGCTGTTTCTTCTGTTTGTTGTCGTTTATGAAGTAACGGTTCACTTCCATCCTTCAGGTCTCAAGCATGGATAGTATCCTGGGCTTTTATGAGGTTCTCATAAAGCTGGATTGGTTAAAGATGTTAATATTCAGGGTGGCTGAAAAAAGCCATTCCACCTTCAGCTCCGTTCCAGATAACGAGGTTTTAAGCACTGTGTGTCTGAGAAGAGTGTAGGATTCTTTCTAATGAAAGAGAAGGTGCTGTTGTAGGTGAGCAGCAAAGAATGAAAATGGGGGGGGGGGAGGTAAAAAGAAAAAAGTGTTTAGAGGAGCGGTACTTAAATAAATGTCACTGGAAGCCCTGCTCTATGTCCCAGCCACAGACATCTCAAATCTAATCTCGCGGTGCTCTTTAAAACTTTTCATCTCATTTTGTGTCCAAGTTTTTGTTTTGTCTTGGCCATGCCTAATATTGGCTTTTTAACTGTGCTTTTCTCCAAGCGGGATTTGTTCTCCTTCTCTTATTTCCATCATTTTTTTTCTTTGATGTTGTGAAATAATTCAAACTTAATGTAACGTCTGTATAAAAATAGTCTCATGTTCCTTACTCTGGTCAAATATTTTAACAGTTGAGAATATCTGCTTTTATCTAATAACATGTGCTCCAGAAAGAGAAATGTTCTAAGAGGTTTGTGCGTGGCCACGCTCCGTTTGTCCTTTGTTTATCTTAAACTTACTTCATCCGTATTGAAACCTTCACCCACGAAACTGGGAATTGACATTCCTGAGCTGTAGCGGAGGTGTCCTTCTTTAGCCTGGGTTGGTTGGTTGGTCCGTGCTTCCCCCGTAAGCTGATTTTGGGGTGATTCCATGTGTTTGTAAAACTGTTAGCGTGCAGCGATGCCTCTGGAGAAGAGCTGGTAGCAAAGGAAGGGTTGCTTTGTGCAGAGAACTGCGTGTTAATGTGAAGCCATCCGCTCAGGATGCCGCACGACTCGGTTAAAACGAGCGTATTTTGCGTCTTGCAAAGATTGCCATTAGAAATATTTGAAGATACTAAACCAAAACAACTTCCAGAGTGTACTAAAGATAGAATGCAAGAAAAAAGGGTGAAAAAAAGGGAATTGAGTAATGAGTGGCTTTCCTCCCTCACAGACAGCAGGGGGCTTGCATGGTGTTGTCATTACCATGAAGCATTATTTTTTTTAGCCCCAATCTCCTTTCCCATTGGTGAGGATTATGCCTTTCCAACCTCTGCAGCAGGGGGAATGAGTCCTGTAGCCAGGACACTCCTGTGACTCAAAGGCACGTTTATCCAGCAGCAGTTCTTTTCCACGTACAGTATTTCTGTGCAAAACTGGATTGTACCATTAAAGGCTGTGCCTCAGGGCACAGGTAAGCACTCATCTAAAATCTTCCAGCGTTTGAACTAAGTAGTTAACGTTGGAATTTGGTCTTCTACGTGGATCCCGACGTGCTTTGCCAATCATTGTGCCATCCTACAGCTACACAACAGGCTTCCCTACTGATATAGGAACAGAACTGGGCATTCCTTGTCCCCTGAGCCATCCCCTGAAATAAATGATAACAGTCACGCACTGACAACCAAGAGATAGCTCTTAGTTTTGCTGTACAGAACTAGTTAATGGTTCACAAAGGAGTAGCAGTTCCTTTTGAAATAGAAGTTTATGCTGTGTTAGCTCAGAAACAGAGGCCAAGTTACAGCCTTGTAATTCAAGTTGTCACCCATCCTCAGAAGTTCTCAACATTCTTTGCAGGGCTTAAAAGCTATTGACGGGAAGCAGATGTTGGTACACACTTCATGAAATGCATCATGCTCTAGAGGGTTTCTTTTCACATTGTAAATAGATGCACACACAAAACCAGGATAGATAATGTGATAAATGTAGTCCTGGTTGTAGGAGCTCCCTCCCAAGCCAGCAGTGGGTTATTTAGAAAGACGAGCAGAAGTGACAAAAGGTTTTGCAAACAGAGATAAGTGAGGGAGAGATTTTTTGGATCCCAAACGGCAACAGATCTTTCCTGCAAATGCTGGGAAAGGCTCAGTGCTCTCCTGTGAGAGGGGAGGTACCAGGTGGGCAGACTGACAGGGTTCCAGCAGCCAGGCTTCCCTCTGAGCGAGGAAAGCAGCCAAAGGTAGTGCAGGCTTTCCTATGGAGATCTGATGTTGAAAATTAGAGTCTGGAGAATGAGCAGCTCAGCTTTGAAAGAACCTAGACAAAGTCTGAATTCTGCTGCTGCTTCTGTAATCTCGTGCTGTTCTGTTGGCAGCTGCTCCCGTGGCACTCGCTGTCTGATTTACGTGAAGAAGATGGAAGCAGTGCATCTTCCTTTGAACTTTCATCAGAGTGGATTTGAAAGCAGAGCAGCTCCGAGCTCCTTTAGGATGCTCATTTAGAACCTAAAATCCTGTTGTGTGTACTCAGCTCTCTGGCAGTTCTGTTCTGGGGGACAGCCAGGTGTTACTGAGAAACCTGTCCTCTGCTTTCACACAGCCATGATCTCATTGCTGAGAGCCAAGTAAGAGCTTCCCCAGCACCGAGCCGTGCAAGAAGGCATCGAGCCCCACTGCATGAACCTTGCAGGAGAGTGGGAGCTGAGGTTAAGGGGTACAGGAACCTTCCCTTGGGTACATACATGAGTACACACTGCTATAGGTTGTTTATTTGCTGTATGAGCAGACTGACGATACGCAGTCTCATTTTTCACCTAAATCTCTTCCATCTGCATAAGGCTCTCCCACTTTGGTTTGCCTGCACTGTGGTCATACGCTCTGGTATACATCACGGGCCAAACAACTTCAAGGAGAACAATTTCTATCATCTACATGGGTATAGGGTTATTTTGAGGGAAAACAACTGCATCCTGCCATAACTCAGTTAACATTTCACTTTCCCTTGAGGATTTCCTGTTGGCTGAGGCCCAACGTTAATTATGTTTTTATTTCTATAAAACAAAACTCTGCCAATGTGGCCATATTCATTACTCACTGTGTTCTCTTTGTTTCTTGCAATTCTAACAGTTTAAAAACTGCAGTATTAATACTTCACTCTCTTGCCAAGGAGCCCTTTAGCAGAGCTTATCCTGTTGCAAAACAGCATTCATGCAGAGCCATTTGTTTGTAGTTGTGTTTTTTGTTTTAAAAGCATGGGGCTTTTTCTTAGGAAAGCCTGCATGCACGTTATTTTCAGAGAGGAAAATAGTAAGAATTCTTGAAAACGGGAGACTGGCTCAGATCTGAGATCATTCTGAAGGTGTTTTGCTTCCCAGGAGCTGTGTAAAGGAGCCTAGAAGTAGCTCTGCGTGTTGCTCCAGCCCTCTGCAATAACACTTGGGATCTGCTGCACTGGGAGGTGCAGCCTGCTGCTGGAGGCAGGCAGCTGGGGCTGCAGGCTCTTTGAACCAGTGTTCCACCTGCGTCTGTTTCAGATATGACGCATGCTAGATGCTGTAAAAATCCAGGCGAAACCTCATTTACAGATGACTCTTCTGGAGGCTACAAAGCAAATACCTTCTTTCCACTTTACTTCAGGATTTAGCGTCAACCTCTTGAAAATGCAATTTTCTCCTCCTTGTAAAGTTTGCAAAACAGAGCCATCCAAAGGTAGCACAAGGATGGTAATGCTAGGAAAGAGGTCTCAGAGGGGGGAAAACTGAGTCAGAACTGGCAGGCACTCCGCAATGCATGTGCAGCACACAGCATCCTTCAGGATGTATTTCCTTTGTTCCCGCACTGCACTTGATCTGGTAAGATGGTATGAAAACTTTTATTTAATACATTTTGCTTGGTGTTGGGTACTTTCAAGCGTCGTTTCAGCGAAGTCTAGCTCCCTCTTTATTTGTAGTCCTGTATTATTTGCTTCTCAGTGCATTTAAAGATTTAACTTGGACATTGTGCATCTGTGGTCTCTACTCAAAATTCAGCTTTGGTTAAAGAGCAACAGAAGGACCGGTTCTTTGAAATTCGTAGTCTGCAGCCCAGTACACTTTGCCTTTCCGATACGTGGATTTTGGTTTAAGGCTAATTTTGTGAACTGAATTGTTTCCTCCTTAACTAGACCTGTTTCCATTTTGCGAGCCAGAAGTTACAGGTCGGCAGGGCCTTGGTTCATTGCAATAAAACACATGCACTTAATAATATTCATCTCCAAGAGCACTTTTCTCAAGTGCTGATGTTCAGCGAAAACTACTGAGCTCCCATGTGCAACAAAAGAAAGTTTTTAAGAAAATTGGGACAAAAAACCTTTTTGTAAGAGGTAATGGACGCGTTAAATTCCAGTTCCAGTTCTGTTGTCTTGCTCTGTGTTCCTCTGGAGCTGCAGAAGCAGTTCCTGGCACAAGCAGCTCCAGCGCTAAGCTCGGTGGCACACAGATTTAAGCGCATTACGTTCAAGCCAGACTGAGGCAGTTTCTTTATAGTAGCTTACGTCTTTTAATGAGTTAAAATTATACTCTGCAGGAAAGCAGAGACTTCTACCTGCCAGTCCTCGTGGCTTGGCTGTAGATTCTGATTGCAGTCTTGTCTAGTTCTGCTGCAAAAGAACTCGTTGATTATTGCATAGAGCCTCGGAGAAGGGGCAGGCAGTGAACACAACCACGAGCTGTAATAAAAGCTTTAAGGAATGTTGTCAACATACATAATCAACATTGAAAGCATTGGCAAACAAATAGCATCTTGCATCCGAGGCGTGAGAAAGGAGAGAGACTTCTGAGGCTAAACCAAAGAGGTTTTTTAATGTGCTTAATGACAGTTACTCTCGTCTGTTACCGGTTCATGCTCCTTCCTTGAGTGAAATGTCCCTCTTTGAAATGCCTGACAAAAGAAACCTCTCCTCTCATCGCTCTTCCTCCTTCCCTCGCTCCAGCAGGCTGGGGAGAAATGCCTAACGTCCACACAAAGAGCGAAGCTTCTTGGGGAGAGCCGTCGTCCCCTTCTGCTGCAGTCGATAACGGCACGTCGGCGT
This sequence comes from Numida meleagris, assembly GCF_002078875.1. NCBI lineage: Eukaryota > Metazoa > Chordata > Aves > Galliformes > Numididae > Numida > Numida meleagris. The sequence goes on from NC_034425.1 coordinate 3,479,402, forward strand.
GGGGGAAGCCCCCCAGCAGCGGGACGGGGTGGGGAGAGAGCCCTGCCGAGACAGCAGGGACCTACGGCAGAACAACCGCTCCAGCTGCTGCCCCAGCACTGTGCAAACCAGGTGCGTGCGTGAGCATCACGGGCTGGGGAGAGGAGGCACAGGGGTTTGCTCCTGCCGGCGTCTGCAGGCTGGGCTTCTGATATTCCTGTGCCTTCAAGTCAGAGAGTTTCTTAATTTGGTTTTCAGAACTCCTTTAGGGCTCTCAGAACTTGGGAGATTCCAGATACCGGGTTCATTTAAAAGCATGAATTTAACGAACTCGTCCAGTAAATGTAAGCGTATTCCTTAGAGTGTTTTTTGCGTACTGTAAGAACAGCACGGTGTAAATTACAGAGGCACGGGAAGCAGGGAAACTGCAGGACAGCGTGAGCAAGGCCTGAAAGAAACCTGTGTCAGGTGGAGGAGAAACTGAGCTCAGTCAAGATTGGGTTGATCTTGGTAGGAGAAGCAGCACATGAAAGTGACTGGTCATAACTTCACTCTCCTGTTAAACTGAGGGAGTGAACATCTGCTTCAGCTGTTCCAACTGTTCACAAGTTCAGGAGCACCCTGAGCTGCTTACTGCTTCGTGATTTCTAATGAAGGTTATTTGATAAAAATCTTAAATCTCCCACTGCCCTGAAGGCTCCGGGGCTGGTTTTAAACTTCTGTTCTGGCTGTGGTAATCTTTAAGTTTTATTGCTGCTAAATGCTGTGGTGAGAGATAGTTAAAAGTCCCAGAAAACCTGAAGAGGAGAATGAGAGGTCTTAGAATGAGTAATCCCTGCTTTAAGCAGAGTAAACAGAATAAAACAGATTGAGCTGACACGGCCTCGTCATTTACTGTGCAGTGTTCCCTTGCAGCCTGCTTGCTCCTTTCAGATCTCATTCCTCTGCGATGTGAATGAATTTCTGACCGTTAGTAACCTTGTAATTTGGTTTTGTTCAGTGGAAGAATGTGGTAGCTGAAATTGTGAGATTCATTGAAAGCAAAATTGTACACAGCAAGTGTGTGGTCATACTTCTGGTTCCTTGTTCCTAGGAGACGGGAAGGATCACAGATCTCTCTTGTTTAGGAAGAAGGAAGACTTGCCATTGCTGGACTCTTTTCTTCTATAGCTGTATTTAGAGCACTTCTCTTTTTTGTTGGCTTCAAAGAAGGAGTCCTTATCATTTAATGCCAATTAAGCCATTTGATGAGCCTCTATATCTCTTAAATGTTTGCATGTAGGATATGGTATAAAAGTCTATTTCTGTAAAATTTGCATAAAATTAGATCTGATTTTCTTCTCCCTCTTTCCCTCCAGCTTCAAAATCTATGCAAGAAGGCTGGGGCAGTGGTGGGGATGAAGTGAATCTCAGTACTAGTCAGTGGGAAGATGAAGAAGGAGATATGTGGAATAATACTGCTTCACAAGAGAGCAGCTCCTCCTGTAATTCCTGGGGGAACGCCCCAAAGAAAGGACTTCAAAAGGTGAGAAAAAATAAAGGTGGTCTCTAGGAATGGGTAGAAGTACAATGCAGCATTTCTGGAATTGGTTGTTAGAGATTTTCTCTTGCGTTACACCTGGCAGTAAATGTACCTCTGACACCAGAGCACAAACACAGCTCGCCACTTCCATGTTAGAGTACAGCTTACCTTGTTTCCAGGGGCAAGTCTGAGGAAATGATAATGAATCAAAGTGTTAGAGGCCTTCAGACACTTTGTGTGGTGGTAGAAAAGCAAACAGTAGTTTGTGATGGAGTAGTCCAGCAAAAAATATCTGTTTCCTGTTTGGAGAAAGGTTTGTACAGGTATGAGAAGAAAGCACTTCTGTACTGATGCCACGCTTAAGCAAGATCACACCCTGCATATCAAGCAAGTTACATTAGAACATCTGTTGCACGGGCCTCATTTCAGGACAAGGCCAGCCTAGAACTTAAAGGTTGGGAATGCATTTAGTCAGTGCTTGTTACTCCATTAGCCAACAAAGGCTTTAATCAGCATAATGATTCAATCAAGCTTGTTGAATTTTTTATTTCATTGTGGTTCTCTGCCAAAGATTACCATGAAATACTTAATTTCAAAGGTGACTTTAATTCAGTGGTCATCAAATCAAATAGTAAGTGGTATACAGAACTGTTGAACTGAGATAGAATTTGGATGATCTGTAGGGGAAGGGAAACAAAGTTGCATGGTTTGTATGGTTCTGAATGCTTTTTAAATGAACGTACCATTAATAAGTAAAACTGCTTGTGTTCTTGATGTACATCTCTCTGGTATGGGAAGCCGGCCATTAATGGAATCTCCTGCTTGTTTACCAAGGGCATGAAGACATCTAGCAAGCAAGATGAGGCCTGGATCATGAACCGCCTGATAAAACAGCTCACAGATATGGGCTTCCCTGTGAGTAGTGCTCATGGCTCAGCATACCTGGGGCTTAGCTGTTGTAGCCTATACTTACTGTCTTTCAGACTGTAGCTACAGAAAGATATTGTCTTCGTCAGGCTGGGAAGCTGTTTGGTTACCTGCAATTAGAAATTTACTTCAATTGCAGAAGTCTGTCATAAGCTAGCGGAGTTCTCTCTGAGGTGGCTTGATGATACTAATAGAACTTAGGAAATTGAGAGTTTGATGGTGTTACTTTGAAGTTCAGTAGTAATTCCTTATTAAATAGATGAAATAAGAATATAGGTTTTTTTTTAAGGAAGGGCACATAGTGGTAATGTTTAAGTTAACCATAGAAAACAGGAAGAAATTGGAATAGCAGAAGTCTGTGGCTTGACCTTGTAGAAGTGGTGCATACTTAAGAAACTGTACCGCTGTGGGAATTGGTGAAAGCAGAAAGAAGTACGTGCAGACATTGTTTGTGCCACTGAGTAAAGATTAAATCCAGGGTTATGATAGTTTTCTCAGTTTTCTTTGAAGTCCTTTAAGCACGATAGGTTTTTCTCTTAATGCGATCTGTATTTTTAACAGAGAGAACCAGCGGAAGAGGCCTTGAAGAGCAACAATATGAATCTCGATCAGGCCATGAGTAAGTATCCGTGCAGCTGATTTTTTTTTTTTTCCTCTAAAGCAACATACCCAAAGTTCATGATTCTGAGAATTTGATCTTGCCCAGTTCAGTTGGATGGCGTGCTTTTACTGAAGGGTTTTGCTTTTGTAAGCAGGAGGCACTAATGCTGGCAAATTTGCTGTCTTTCTGTCACCTTCTTGAATCCATTTTCCCTTTCTGTGAAGGTGCTCTGCTGGAAAAGAAGGTGGAAATGGACAAGCGTGGAATGGGAGTGACCGACTATAATGGAATGGTCACCAAACCCCTTGGCTGCCGCCCACCACCAATCTCCAAAGAGTCTTCCATGGACCGCCCCACCTTCCTCGACAAGGTAGGTTCAGAAGTACAGATATGTGGTGTACAGGTTAAAACTGAACACGAGGGAAATACTGGTGAATCCTACTGAGTGTTCAGAAGGCTGTAAAGAGAAATGTGGTATTTTCTTCTCTCTCAGTTTTGTGTGAATTTAGTCCTTCTGGAAAGGACTGCTGATTTGATTCCCACATAGAAATAAATAATTGTCATTCCCAGTGTTACAGTGAAACAGAAAACCTAAGAAATCAGTAATGCGGTGGAGGCAGAAATGAGAAAAAGGAAGAAATGGGGTGGGGAAAGCACTCTGTAAGTCCTGGGAGTCAGGGAGTGACCCTTGCCTGAATTAAAGTTCAGATACAGTCAAGGCCGAGATCTTCAAGAAAAGCTTCTAATTCTTGTTTTTATTTTGAGCTGCTTCAGTATTTCAGAAAAAGTTCAGCACTTAGTCAGGAATGAGGAGCTGAGGTATTTTTAAGTCAAAGAGCAGACACAGTCGTAAACAGCTTCTCAGATGAGCTTCCTTTTCTGTGGTCACATATGACAAATTTTCCAGCGCTGTGCAATGAGTGAGGAGAAGGGTTCAGACATTAACGGTGTCCAAGATTCAAAGTGCCTAAAGAACAGAATGTAGGGAAAAGTGCAGCCAGATCTTCAGTAGGAAATGAGAGTTGCGGCCTGACGCAATGTCCTACAAATAGGCTCACCAAAGCACCTCACGGTCCCTCCCTCCCACAGTTATTAATAAGGAGTGAGCGTTCTGCGGTGCCAGTCGTTATTTCACGAGCTATCTGAAATGTTTGTAATAGTTGGTTTTATTTTCTGGATGCAGAAAGCAGTGCCTTTTACAAGCTGTGCTGAAACCAGTTCATTTTACATAAGCCATTTACAGGATGTGAGGCAGGAACGATACCTAGTCTTGTTAACACAGACTGTATGAAAAACTTCACTGACCAGGAATAATCATTATTTCCAGTCATCCACCCTGTGTTTTCTTATGGTCTTAAGCATAGCACTGTGCTTAAAGTGAAGGTGTGAGCTGTGGCAGGATCCCACGTATTGTATTAAGAAAATCAGCATGGCGGTGTGCTAGGACGCCCTAAAAAAACTCTGACCTTTTAATGGCAGCTGGTGGTATTTCTGCTGTCATCATAGCCTAAACAGTGTGCTGAGTTCTTGCTCTGGTACAGTGCAACCTGTAAAACGAGTTAATTTGATTAAACACAGAAGTGTCTTACATAACAATGAGTTATTTATATTAATAAAAATGAGTTACGATAGAAAGCTTGCTGTAGAAGGTCCTTACATACCCAAACTCTTTGTGGTAGTTCAGATACTGTCACAGTGTCATGGCAATTTCCACCAAAGTTTATAAACTAGAAAAACGCTTTTCTGCTTTTGAGGGGATAATAACCTCTGTTCTGCTGGGGCTCCCTAGTCATTAGGATGGTGAGACACCATCAGTGTGTGTCCACCATAGCCTTGTTCCCTGACGTGTGACCATTACCTGGCTCTTTTTCTCTTCCTACCACTTGAAATTCATTCTTAGCTATAGCCAAACTGTTTGTTTGTGTCCAGCCTTAACGAGTATGTTAACTGAAAGATCCCTCTCATCATGGAGGTCACAGAACTAGTGCATGCATGCCAGCTAGCCTTTTCTTTTCTCGGATAGCTGTATCTTGTGCAGTAAATTTATTGCAAAGGGGAGGGGTGTATTATGTGCAGCATAACGCATAATCATGGAAACATATGTTAAACACAAGTATTGAGAAGGGAGTACTAGAATGATTAGTATTCATACAGCACGTAGGATCTGTCAGTCTAGGCATAATCTGTCACACTGACTTTCACATGACAAAGGAAATAATCCCAAACTATATTTGTTAGTGTTGAGCAACTTGCTAAGTGAATTAAACAAATGCAGTTTCTGCCCTAAGAACAGATTTTTTTCCCAATGGTGTTCTCTCCGTATTTACATCTCGTGCTTCTGGAGCAGCTCTTCTTCTCCTGAGCCTTTGTGCCCTTCAAGGCAATGCTTCAGAGGTGAACCTGGAGCTGCCTCTCTTTCTGATCAGGTCATCTGTCCTTTTCCATGGTTGGTGCCACAGCTGCACGAAGCAATCTAGCTGACATTCCTGATTTTACCTGTTGTCTTGCCCTTATCCTTTTCCTCAGCTTTAGTCTTCCATAAGTTATGCAAGGTTCTTCTTCAAGAAGTTGTAATCTCGGTTAGTGGGCTCATTGCTGCCTCAATCAGCTGATTCTCTCAGCATTTTACTCATGTATTCTTTATTCTGTGTCGCATTCAGTCAGTCTTTGGCACTCAGTGCTTTGTTAATTCTATTATTTTTTCAGGAAATTATCTTGCCCTGTAGCACCATAAAAGGAGAAAGGAGAAAATCCAGTGGCCTTGAGAAAATAAAAATCCAGCCCAGCAGTACTGTGATACGTGATCTCAGCCACGTTACCTTATACTTGGTGGCAAGCATGCTGTACTTAGGCATCAGGTTTGCTTCAAGATGTTATTTGATGTCTCCAGAAGAGATCGTGTTTGTAAGAAATGCATGTAAGATGTTCCTGGCAGCATCCTGAAGGGAGCAGGAATAAGCCCTGTGTGTTTCATAGGCTCTTTTCTGAAAGTGTAGGCGCTTGGTTTTGGGTGCCACTCCTGAGCACTAGAACTCAAGCTTGATGTGTTTTATTTTGTCATATGCTTTGTTCCTTGTGATTTATAGGCTATCAAATGTATGTGATCAAAGTCAGGTGAACTTTCTGAAGAGAAGCAACATCATCTGAGGTTCCATGGCACATTCATTGTCCCTCCTGCTGTCCTCTACCTTCTGTCCTTTATGCTTTCTCACATATCACCAGCATAGAATCCTGCCTTTCTTGGCCTGATGCTGCTTGCAAATTTCCTCCCAAATTCTTGAGCATGTAGGAAATTCTCCCCTTAGAAATTAAGCCCCTCTTTTCCTACTGTTTTGGTCTTTGATCTGCTGTTCTTCTCTGCTGCTGAGGTTTAGAAGTCTTGGTGCGTGTTGACTGCAGTCATGTTTTTCCTCAAATACTCTACTTGTCTACACTATTCTCTTGTTTTGAATTCAAATATGGAGTTTGTTGGATTGTTGTCCAGCCTCTTCCTCACATTCTGATCCCACTTGTCGCTCCCGAGTGTCAGTTTACTTTGTCTTTGGGACAACAGATGAGGTATTTCATCCTTATGCAGGAACGCTTTTTGAGGCTTGCATTTAGGTCGTGATCACAAGATTTTTTTTTTCCAATTTCCCATTTTCAAAATGAAAAATAACCATGCTAAGCACTTCTTTTTGAGTATTACGGTTCCTGCAAGTTTCTTCTGCCTGTACCTAGCTCCCAGCAGGTTTGAAGAGACTTTATTTTAAGGTGACGTTTTACTTCTTTAGGTTCCTTCTTGGAAAAGGTTATTTTCATCTGTTTTACGAATTTTTTAATGTGTGTTTTCTACTAAGGACTTTTGTAACTGACTTTGTGTAAAGACCTCTGGCAAGTTCAGCACTCTGTCACCTCTCTCTTGGGCTCCTTGATTCACGAAGTTGCTGTTGTTGTGGGCAGGTGACTGCCAGGGTGTCCAGGAGTCCTCTGCTAAATTGTCCATAGCTCATAGTGCTGAAGGATCTTAAACCACCTGCATTCTGTCATGTCTAGTACATGGGATGCTTGTGAGAGACCTTCCAGTGTCCTTCACTGTCTGCAGTGAAGGTATCACCTGGTCTGGGTTGAGCTTCTTGATGTGAAATACATTGATTTCGGCTCCAGCTGTAGGGTAGAGATTTGTGCAGCCGTCAGCCTCTTACAATGAGTTCAAATTCAGAAAATCAAACCCGAGTGAATGTGAACAATGTGTTAGAAACAAAACAAAGGACACGTGCTGCAGGTCAGCCAGAGAACACGCTCCAGGTGAAGGTGGTGTAGAGCAGAACAGAGCAGAAATCAGATGCCCGAATCTCCAGCGTGGCTGTATTCCACCTTCCCCAGCACTGCCTAATTCTGAAAGGAGGAAAAAGAATACCAGTGGGACAATATCTGAGTAAATGTGGGGCACGGGAAGAGATGGCATTGGTCTCTTTTGGTCAGTAGTTCTGTTCACAAAGGAAACAATGGCACCTGAAAGACAGCACGCACGGAGCTTGAAATGATTTCCACTTTAAAGAGAGAAGGGTAGAATTGGAAACACATGTCTGTGATCTAAGGAGAAGTCCTTGAACCTGTTACTGTCATGCAAGCTGCAGTTGTTTGTAGAGTGTGACTGATGTCCAGCAGAATGTAAAATATCTTGAGCTGAAAGGCCTTGGGGATATCATTAGAAAATGTCAGTGTCCCCCTAGGACAGTCAGATAGCATGTCAAGTGTCACTGTGCCTGATAGCGAAGAAACTTTCTTTGCATCAAAGGAGGACTGTGGAAAATGCATTTCTCAAGATTAACGTAGGACGTGAAATTTCCTGAGCGTCCCTGCTGCATGAGGTCATTTGTTTGGGTATCTGCTATGAGGACTGGGCTCCTTCGCTCACAAAGGAGGGTTGGATTTAACAACTGATCTAACCTAGCTCCTCACCTATACAAAAACCTTTCTTTGCACTGAAAACATAGCCTGAAAAACACCAGTCTGGTATGCTGCAAATGAAAGGGCTCTGCCCTCTGCCTGCTTTCGGAGCCGTGCTTTGTACCCTGGCGTTGTTTGATGGTGCCTGCTGCAGGCTGCCCACACATCAAAGCCCAGCGTGAGACAGAGCTGAGTGCCCCACCGCAGTGCTGCCCAGAGAGCTACCTGCTCGGCTGGGGATTATGGGATGCGCTGTATTTTCTGCTTTGCCCTTTGCCCCCCACAGGGGCTGCTTTATGTGCATCACATCCACGTTCAGCCCTGGTTCCCCGCAGCCCCGTTTGGAGTGGGGCTCCTTATGTGCCTCCTCCTGGGGGTTCGGGCAGTGCCTTCATGGCTTTCCTAGCACGGCCACGCAGGCAGCGTTATCAGGGTTGGTTTGAAGTATTCCTGGGTTCCGTGGGTGCGATAGAGTAGTGTTTCAGAGTGGATATTAATAAGTCATCGCTATGGGAATATTAAAAGAGGCTCATGTGTCTGAGTTAGGAAAGGGGATTAATGCAAAAATGTTTTCTTACAAACTGAGCTGTGATGTGGAACCGAGTGCAGGCTGGTGTCAGATTCGCTCTCTAGCCTTTCAGGGTTAGCAGGAGCGGTGCACTGCCTGTCTGTGCTCTGCTTTGGGAGCTCAGCAAAGTGCTGCAGACCTCCCCAAAACGTGTGGGGTCTGTCCCCATCCCAGCTTTAGCCAGGGGGCTGCCTGTGGGCTCGGGGTGGCTCGAGCCCTCCTTTGTGCTGGGAGGTGGAAGAGGGTGGTTGTGCATTTGTGGATTAAGTGCGACAAAGTAAAGAAAAACAGTACCTTAATGCTGTTTCTCTTTCTCTTCTTCCTTCACCCCATACTTTTCATTCCCATCATTCATACCTCTTTTTTTTTCTTTTTCTTTTATAATATACACATATACATATTTTTTTTACTCATCCATGCCCCTTTATATTCCCATGGGCAACTGTTCTGTGCGCTGCTCTCTCCTGGGCACTGCACGCAGCTCACCCTTTCTTTCTCCAATCAGGATGGCGGCCTAGTGGAAGAGCCCACTACTTCACCATTTTTGCCTTCACCAAGCCTGAAGCTCCCCCTTTCAAACAGTGCACTCCCTAATCAGACCCTGGGCGGGATTGCCTCAGGGCTGGGCATGCAAAACTTGAATTCTTCTCGACAGGTAAGGCTGTTCAGAGAGGTCCCAGCTTGAGTTTCAGCTCCCGGACTCGCAGCTAGCGCCTGTCCCTTCCCCTTGGAACTGGGGCTCTGAGCTGAAAATGTGCACAAAGTCTTTGTTCACATGAAGTAGCAGTGAAGAAGCTACCTGCTGTGTAAACATTTCACGTTATAGGACATAAAACAACTGCTTGGTTGTAATTAGCCTGCTAATTACACGCATCCATTGAGAAGAGACTGTTGTATTATGGATTTATACCAGCAAACCCCGGTGTAGCTCTGCCTTGATTGATGTGAGGTTTCTTTTTTGAGGCACTGCTAATTGTCACAGACTTTTAAGACAGAGACATCGCTCTAATTCATCTTTCCTGGCTGGCATAATTATTCAGTGATGAGATGGGTGAGAAGTGATGCGGTTTTATTTATTCATGTCATAAACGTCAAGGCAGCTCACAGCTTTGACAGGCGGTAGGAAAGGAACTGTGCCTTCTCTGGTCAAACGCAGCATCATGCAGGAGGGAAGTTTTGGGCCCTGGGTAGAACATGCTGAAAGGACAAGAAAGGGAGAGGAGTTCAAGTGGGAGATTCACGAACAGAACGGGGCGGAGAGATCATGATCTGCTCTTGGTTATGAAGAGGTTATTTTTGCCGTATCAACTGAAGTACTAGTTAAAAGAAGAAAAAGAAATAAATACATACACTGTTCTGTTGTGGCTTTTATTATGCATATTCTTCTAAGTTAGTTTTCTAAAGGCAATACTCGTTCAGCACTTACAGCCCATTACACATCTCAGAAGCGGAGGCAGCTCTAATAGCACGTCTATTATCAGTGGGTTTGTAAAATGAATATGTATAAAAACTGCCTAGATAGCTTAATGATGAGGATGCTGTGAGTTTAATGACTTCATTCTCCCGTTCCTTCCTGCATAAATACAAATATTTTTATGAGTACTTTCCATTGTTCATTTTGTGACCCTTATAAAAGAGATCTTCAGCTTCAGCTGCCTTTTGTTCTGACCTGTACAAAGTTTTGGCAGGTTTGGGGTGTTGCTGGGTATATGGTAGCGTTTGCAGTGCCTGATTCTGAGCCTTATTGTCAGTAAGGCTTCCCACAGAACAGTCCTGAATTCTTTATCTGTGCCTTTCCTAGCCACTGAGGATAAAGGCTGCACGGATAAGGAACTCTGAGGTTGTATGCTGAGTGATGTGTTCAAGGCCAGTGTCTTTCCTGTCCTGTTGCAGATACCGAGTGGCAATCTGGGTATGTTTGGCAATAGCGGAGCAGCACAAGCCAGGACCATGCAACAGCCGCAGCAACCGCCAGTGCAACCTCTTAATTCATCCCAGCCTAGTCTTCGTGCTCAAGTGCCTCAGTTTCTATCCCCTCAGGTGAGGTGGAGCTTCCAGTCTTGTGTTTTCCATTCCTCCAGAATTCTCCCATGTGCTTTCTCCAATGCACGCTCATTCTGTGATGATCCTGAGGCTCTGCAGCCGCAGTAGCAGCCAGTAATAAGCATGTTACACGGTGAAATGTTCTTCCCTGTGTGCTTGGTGTGTTATCTGTGTATGCAGATTCCTTTTGCAAAAGGCAGGCTTCCTAGAAAGCAGAGGACTTTATTCTCTCTTTTTTTTTTCTTTCTGTAAATGCACACATGAGTATCGTTATTAAGATCTGAATTAGAGCCTCTTGTTAATTTTTTAATGGTTTATTGTACAATTCAAGTAATAGTAATATTTTTCAGCTGATGTCTTGTGAGTCGTCCTTACGTCTTACACAGCTACCAGTGTTAAAAGTGAATATACAGTGCTTAATACGCCGCTCTTCCTTAGGTTCAAGCACAGCTTTTGCAGTTTGCAGCAAAAAACATTGGTCTCAACCCTGCACTATTAACCTCGCCAATTAATCCTCAGCATATGACGATGTTGAACCAGCTCTATCAGCTGCAGCTGGTAAGTTTGAAAACCTGGCAAGTAAGCTCTAAATCTGAATGGAAGGCACGAAGGTAAAATAAGAGAACAGCAAGTAAATCTTTAAATGGACGTGGCAGATATTTAAAGCAATTAGTGATTTCTTTGGAAGAGTTCCTTTTCAAAGAAACAAAACCATGGTTTTTGCCTCAGGCTTTATAAATAGTAATCTTTGGAATAGTTATCCTTTACAGCGTATTAGGAGAACTAAGAAGTCAGTTGTCTTCTTGCAGCTGTACCTTATCAAACAGCATTAAATCTGCCCGTTACATGCAAACGTGTGCAACTCATTGGCCAACTGGGAAATTAGTGTCCAAACATACCAAGGCAGAAACGTTGGCAGTGTTGGTCACCTGAGTTATGTGAAGAGCTGTATTCGATTACCTCACTAAACAATAAAGTGCGTGGTGCGTTGCCCATAATTAATGGAATGAATATTAATCACACTGTAAGAACAACTTGTTTTCGAAAAGCTGTGCATCTTTGCTATATTTGCAAATGTTTTATTTATTCAGATTTTATGAGTTTCTTTAAGTTATATTCTGTGCTGACAGTATGTTAGTATTTGCTCATATTAAATATAAAATGGAGGTTGACAAACTACCTTCATTACTGATGTCCTGTGCTAGTCTAACTTTTCTCTTAGTAACAATATTTGCTACTTCATTTCTGATCATATTTCCCAGTTTTGAGAAGCACAGCACTGATCTCATGCCATGGCATTAGCTGGACAGTACAAAGGAAAATGCCTGTACAGAACTGCTTTGGATTTTGAATTCAAGTGATTCAGAGGAATGATACCTTGCCCAGTTAATGACATGCAAGCTGTGGGGTTTTTCTGGAGTAAAGCCACACAACTGATTAAATGCAGTGTGCTATCAGAGTTAAAAAGCCACTAAAACCCAACAACTATTGATAATTTACCCAATTTGTATAACATTACAACCGTGTGTTTTGTTTCACCCTTCGTTATACACATTTTTCAGAAGGAAAGCAGGCTCCTGTCTGTAATGAATACTTACTGCTGGTGAACTTACTCAGCAGCCTCATTGATTTCAAGAGAAACAATGCTGAACTTAAACAAATGCATTTTGTAATCCGTTCTTAACAAGATCGTCACATTTGCTTCATTGTCTGTTTTCAGAAAACTCCAATGCTGCTTCTTTATTGTATATCATACCAGATCAGCTCAGGCAAGCTTGTTAGGCTTCTTGTATATGTTAGAGTCTCTGACCTCTGGTTTCCGTCCCGTAGGCGTACCAACGTTTACAAATCCAGCAGCAGATGTTACAGGCTCAGCGCAATGTTTCCGGACCCATGAGACAACAGGAGCAGCAAGTAGGTTTGATTACCAATTCAATGTCACCATTAGGGTTTGGTTTCAAAAGCTTAAAGAGATTGAACATTGTACCAAACCAGATAGAGCATCCTTAGAAACAATAATGTAGTGCGTGGTTTGAGTATTGAAAGGGAAGGAGTGCTGGGGGCATAAAGCTACTTCACATCATTCGGTTATTGGAGGAAAGCTCTTCAGCACTTAATTCAGTCAATTTTTATTTGCGAAGAGATCTATTTAAGGGTAGAAAAAGGCATAAGAAATCTTAAGTCATTGTGAATTGAGCAGTTACTGATTCGTTCTTTTTTTTGTTGCCAGGTTGCACGTACAATCAATAACATGCAGCAGCAGATCCAGCAGCACCAGCGCCAGCTGGCCCAGGCCCTGCTCATGAAGCAGCAGCCTCCCCCTCCACATCTATCTTTGCACCCCTCTGCAGGCAAATCAGCCATGGATAGCTTTTCACCCCATCCCCAGGCTCCCGGCCTTCCTGACCTGCAGACCAAAGAGCAACAGTCTTCACCGAACACCTTTGCTCCTTACCCTCTTGGTACGTGTCCTTCGTCAAAGCAGTTCCATGTGCAGAAGGCAGAGGGAGTGTTTGTCATTATTTTAGCCTCCGAGTACTCAGCTCTACAGTGTCATAAATGGAGAAATATAAATGTGTATTAAATATAACTGAAACGCCTAAACAAAATCGTGGTTTTGATAGTAGTGATCTGTATTGGTCGCATATGCTTTGCAGAACAGAAGATCTGCCTAATTACTTATCTAGGTACGTGGCCCTTCGTGAACTAAATTCTAAAATTTAACAGCATAGTGTTGTAAAATGCGCAAGTATTATCTTATAAACAGTCACTTGAAATCTCCTTTCCACTCTAATCAGCACTGGTAAGGCATCAGCTTTGGTCAGTGCGTTTCAAGACTCATACAGATGGGTTTGATGGGATGCAGAAAGAGCGTTGTGGAGGTGATCAGATGTTTCAAAACTACGACTGCCAAGTTAAAAATGCGATTCTTTGGTCAATTTAAAGACAAGAGACGTCTTCAAAAATATAAAAGCTAGCTTCCAAAGGGTGGTATTTGCATATTGTTAGTGCAAGAGGTAATCAGCTTGTGTTGGATGAAAAGAGATCCTTAAACATGAAGGATCATTTATTTGCTCCCTAGGAAGTAGGATACTGGAAAAAAATTGTCCAGGAAGTTTGTGAAGTCTTTTTTCAGTAGTCATTGTGTGGTAGGTGAGACACGGATCTGTCAGATATGATCAATGGCAGAAGAAATGTACCGAGAGCCTTGAGGTGGTGAACTGAACAACCTTCCAGAGCTGTTTCCCATGCTTGTTTGCTATATGCCGTAGACTTTGTTTATGACGTGGGGGAATTAATGTAATCTCTTCGTGCCTCTGTTTGTGCTGTATATGGTAGGATTGTCAAGCTTTGTCTTCCATTCGGAAGTTAAGGTGATTGTCACCACTGTGGGGAGCTGTTAGAGCATCAGGAGACGAAAGGATTTGTGAAGTGGGGGAGGTTCTTAACATCTCAGCTTCCTGTGGTCTGCTAACGTGCAGGATTATGTATCAAAAAGGACCCAGATCTGTGTCACTGAAACAGATTGAAATGATTCCCTACATATTATGTATGTACATTCTGGAAACAGTTGGGATGATTTTCTTCAATCTGCTGCAGTGTATATACTCAAATAGTAGAATCCCTGCTCTGTCAAAAAGCAGCTCTTTGTGTTACCTTTGAGTTAATTGCTTTGAGATTTTTTTTAAATGTTGCTAGCAAAATAGAACAGCAGACATCACAGGAGTTTGCTGGTGAGACATTTGGAATACTTTGGCTTAGCAGTGGAATGTTGCAAATTCTTCACTGGTTTAAACTTAGCATTCCAGTGCATTCTTTCAGTAGGCCTTTTGTGGGACAAGGAAAGAGTCTGCAAGTAGAAATACTGACAGACATAAAATCTATCCCTACATGTTTCTTTTTTTTCCTTTTAGCAATGTTTTAATATTTTCTGCATTCATAGGAACGTTATTCCAAATTAGCATTCCCTTTAAAGCTCATTTTGGGGAGCAGATGGAAAACATGCATATTGAATCACTGCTTCCACGTATCAACGTCTAAAAATCACATTTAATAATTCCTTTAGCTGGATTTATAAGATATTTTTTAATCCCCCAGCGTATCAGGGATGTCTAACGACCCATTGGTTTCCCTTTAGCTGGACTGAACCCGAACATGAATGTAAATAACATGGACATTACTGGTGGTTTGTCAGTGAAGGACACTTCTCAGTCCCAGTCTCGCCTTCCTCAGTGGACACACCCCAACTCAATGGATAATCTGTCTAGTGCTGCTTCTTCCCTTGACCAGAACTCCAGCAAGCACGGTACGTACATCCCATTTAGTTTCTAGGTCAGTTTGGCTTTTTGAAACTTGAGTCACATTGCAGTTATCATTGTTTTTCCAATTCTGCTCTTTTCTTTAAGTGCTGGTAAATGGTACAGAGCGCCCGGTAAGACTGTGACATTTTTATGATTTCTGTAGCCACATTCAGCAGCGTATTGAAATTCTTGCAGATAGAACTTCCTATATGCAGACCTTTCTGGTTCTTTCATTTAGTGAATTTTATTGCTTGGAACATGGAGTTCAAATAAAACAAGCCATTAGTGTTTGCAGCATGTGCAAATATTATGTTAGAGCACCATGCTCTTGTTAACTCTCTTGTATCCTGCTTTTTATTTTAAGCAGCGTGAGTTATTTCTCTTACACAATAGTTTCTTATTCTGCAAATATCTGTCCTGTTTATGCCAAATTGTTGTCTGATAACCTGTGGGAACAGGAGGATGGCTATTTCAAATCACAGAATCATGGAATGGCTTAGTTTGGAAGGGACCCTAAGGATCATCTAGTTCTTCTCCCAGTCTGTAGGCATATGTGGGATCACCCCGAGCCAAGTGCAACACCCCACGCTTGGCCTTGTTGAACCTCATAAGGTTCTCGTGTGCCCTTTCCAAGCCTGCCCAGGTCCCTCTGGATGGCATCCCTCCCTTCTGTTGTGTCAGCCGCACCGCTCAGCTTGGTGTCAATCAGCAAACTGCTGAGGGCGCACTCGATCCCATAGTCTGTGTCGTTGATAAAGATGTTGAAGAGCAGCGGTCCAAGATGGTCCCCTGAGGGTCACCAATTGTCCTGGGGATGACCAATTGTGGCTGACCTCCACTTGGACGTAGAGCTGTTGACCACAGCCCTTTGGATGCAGCCATCAACCCATCCCTGCTTCCCCTGCCTGTGCTTTTCCCTATCCCTCAGTCTGACCAGCAGGGCCTTGCTCTGCTGTGCTGTCAGTAACGAACACCTAGAGAACGATGAGAAGGGGACATGCCTGCAGTGATATTCCATGACGTGCTGCCTCAGCAAATTCCTGTTTACCATCACTATGATTATTTGAATTACTTACTCTCTTTTTGGCAGTAACCTGAGTTTCCCTAGCTGGCTCGAGAGTCTAGATTTTACCAGCAGTGTACTTCACAGCTGTAAATTCTAGTAAGGCTTTAGAGGCTGTTAAACCTTGCTTATTGTGTTTAGATTTCATTTATTATTTACTGATGACATTCCATTCCCCAAATTAGTCCCACTCCTAAACGAAACCTTTCCATTTCATTCATTACAGGTGCTATACCTGGAGGTTTAAGTATTGGCCCTCCGGGAAAGTCCTCCATTGATGACTCTTACGGCCGGTATGATCTGATTCAGAACAGTGAGTCGCCCGCCAGCCCACCCGTAGCTGTTCCTCACAGCTGGTCACGTGCCAAAACCGATAGTGATAAAATTTCCAATGGCTCCAGCATAAACTGGCCACCAGGTAACAAAATGCAAAGCGCTCGCGTTGAACTGACGTCATGAAAATGCACTCTGCCTTTTATTTATTGAATCCGTATGCCTTCTGATAGGAAGAACTAAACTTCGGAGGGCTGTGACTTTATATGCTCGTGTTTTTTATTATATTTGGAACAGAATTTCATCCAGGAGTGCCATGGAAAGGACTACAGAATATTGATCCTGAAAATGACCCTGATGTTACTCCTGGAAGCGTTCCCACTGGGCCCACCATAAACACCACCATACAGGATGTTAATCGCTATCTTCTCAAGAGTGGAGGTAAACACACACGTTACTCTCACATCTGTATTTACTTCCTTCTTTCCAACAAAGTCGACTTCCTATTAAATGAGTGTAGTACATTTCATACATAATCCTTATCTGCGGAAGCTTCTGCTCTGAACTTGCACTGAAAATCCAGAAATACACGATACGGGACGACGATGTTTCTGGTTTTCCTCGGGAATGCAAATATTTTTATGTTGAGAAGGGCTGTGAGATGTCGTATAAACTTCTGTGGTCGCTGGAAGTTTTTATAACATATATAATTCCTACCAATTTGTTTTGAACAAGATTCTTTTCTCCATTCTGACCAACCCCCCCCCTGCACTTCAGGAAATACTTAAGAAGTCACAATATGAAAGTGGAGGCAGCAGGCTTCCATCACACGTAATTGTGGCTTTGTTACAAGATCACTCAGGAAAATAAATTAGAGCTGTTTTATCCCCAAAACCATCAAAGAAAAGGGAAAAAAAAAAAGGAATTAACTTGTAAACTAGAATTTCTTAGTGCTATTTCCATTCCTTTTGTCTTGGCAGACAGAACTAAAAGAGCGTTCTCTAAAATAAACCACTGGCACCGTGCAACTTAACTAGCTAGATACACTGGAAGGGGATCAATGGAGAGCTGGCTTGGTTTCACTGAGATCAGTGTGCCTTAATAGGCAAGTTATGCATACTTTATTAAAACACTCTAATATGGACAGGAGTATTATAATCAGGTTGTCAAGAAGGAACTGTCAGGATTAAAAATACGGATTTTGTTACGGTAGGTAGCTACATCAGAATATCTGCATAGCCTGTAAGTCAGAATTCAGTCAAACTGGTTTGCAGCTCTGGAACGTGTTAGCTCAAGTGAAGGGATGTGAAATATGAGGGAGGAGGGTTTTCCTCTGCCTTGAGTGATTTTGAGTTGCCTCTGAGCTGTTCCTTCTGCAGGTCTTACTTCTTTCCAGGATGTAGGTGTACATTAGCTCTGTTAGTCTATAATCTGTCTGTGGAATGAAGGAGGAGTTGCTCCACGTGTTGGGGGTCAGTGTAGATCATCTTTGCAGAATAAACAGTCTGCTGGGAGACAAAACCCCATGAAGAGCAGTGGCTGCTGGGGGTCTGTAATACGCTTCCTTACCCTGTTGGCTTTTTATCTTGCTAAATAGGAATAATATAATTTTAATACAAAATGGAGTTGTTGAGTTTGTTTCTTTATGCTCACGTAACCTGGGTGTTTGTTTCTGTCATTGCTGGTATTCCTTCAAATGAGATGGGGATTTTCATGACATCCTGACAGGAAAAGGCTCTTTGAGTACTGCATCTTGAATGTGGCATTCACAGGTTGTATTAACGGAGCTGAAATCCCTGCACGGGGTTACACTGTGGCCGATACACTGAACACGCAGACAAAACCAAAGCTTAGGGTTTGGTTGTTGTTTTGCCCTGGTTGATAATGGTGCTTTGCAGGGTCATCATACACGAGCCAAAAGCGTTAGCCATGGGCAGTCAGGGCTGCTTTCAGCTCTTTGGGCATATGGGGCTCTGAATCTGGTATAATTCCCTTACCCCCAGCCTTCCTCAGGGATGTCTGCCTGGGGAGTAGGTTATTTCCAGGGAGGGCCTTGATAGAGAGTTACTTTGCTCAAGTTTGATGTCTGTGTTGGTGTATCCTGAGGAGCACAGTGAGTCTGCTTAAGGTGATGTTCGGTTGGTTTCTGTTCCAGTTGAGTATACGTAGCCCTTCTGATTTTTGTTGAGCTGTGAGGGTTAAGGTTGTCCTTTAACTTCCTCTCTTCTGCCCCAGTAGACCGCTTTGTCTTCTTCCAAAGAGCTCACCTGTTTTTCTTAGACGGGTAAAGATGTTTCAGTATCGCAGTGTATCTGCGTGTGTCAGGAATGATAAGTCACCTGGGATACATACTTAATTTTGTTGGTGGCTGGAGAGAATATTGCACTTCTTCTGGTCTTTATAATGAACATATTTTATTTTATGTTCGGTTTCTTTCATTTGCTGCCAGGAAGGAAATTGTATGTATGCTTAGATAGCTGCTCAGATTGTAAATGATTTACCAAGATGGTTGCAGGCTATTTCGTTTAATGTTATTAGTTTGAGAAGAGTTTGCTAAAATATATCCTTGCTTTACTGAAAGTCTGCAAAAAATCTAAAGATGTTTGTGAGCATTAGAATATAGGAGAAGTGCTTACCTCGAGTAATTTAGGACGAATCACCCATGGTAAGAGGTTAGTTTATCATATACATTTATGCTCATCTGTAGTTGTCATTGCTCAAGTCAGCCAGCAAAGCACCCTTATAAATGAAGCCTGTTCCTTGAGACTGAACAGTTTAATGCTGATTTTTTTCAGTTGTGTGTCTTAAAGGAGATGAAGAATTTATCTTCTGCGCAGGCACTAACGCATTTACTACTGTGCCAGCTTTCTTTTCTCTTCTACTAAAGACTTCTGCTTCACTTTATCATGCTTTCTGTAACATTTCATTCCTAGACTTCAGAGACCAGGCTGATTAAGGACAATGCCTTGCATGGTTTGTATTTGCACATAACAGATTTGCTTATGTCACACCAAACCTCATTATGCCCATCTTTCTTAGCTGCTTCTCTGCTGGTTCTGCAGGGTCATCCCCAACATCATCTCAGAATGCCACGCTGCCTTCATCGAGTGCCTGGCCGCTTAGTGCCTCCGGCTACAGTAGCTCTTTCAGCAGCATTGCATCCGCACCTAGCATTGCAGGTACGAAAAATGGCCTTTCTACTTTCACATTTCTCTGCATTCTGAGAAAAAAAGGCCCTAGAAAGTGCTGTCCGTGTTGTTACAGTAGTGCTGCTCCAGGCAGAAGCACATGTTGTAGTCCTGTGCGAGGCAGGCAGCATTTCTGGTGGCTGTGTAGCGGGGGGAGCATTGCATGGTATGCCTGCAAGTGTGCAAGGGAGAATGTATTTATTCCACTTGATGCCAAATGCCATCACTCTGTATTGGCGTTGAGGTGCCTTCATGACTATTTCCATTGCAACTTTGCAGAGAAATGTTCTGTTCTCTAGCAACAGAGTTACTGCTGAGGTCCTAGGCCCTTCCAGTGAGAGCTGATGTGATTTTTTTTTTGTTAACAAATTCACTGTTAATTGTAAAATATCTTCAGCTCAGGGGAATGTTTGGTTGTACCTCAAGGAGGATGCTCTGCCTGGGAATGGGAGTTGGGCTTGGGGCTCTTTCTCTATCCAGGAAAGGATCCTCAAGAGCAGATGTATTTTCTTATTGGATCCCCTTCCTTAAGAAGAAAGAAATAATGGAGTGATAAATGCTGAGCTTTCTCTCCTTGCCAATCATAGAAAGCAAACTGGCTACATAAATATCCACTTTGGTCCATTATAAAAATGTGTAGGGGCTGTTGCATGGATTACATTACCATTTTCATATCTAATTAGTAAAGAATCTCCACTTCTTTGAATAAACGAAGCCATAGCCTCCCAAAGCATGCTGTAGATTGCAAAGCAGAAGAGTTCTGTTTGAAATGTTTTGCTGCATTGAAAGGAAGAGGATGGCTTGCTTTTCTTTTATCTGCCATGCATTCCTGCTCTATTTCCTTCTATTTTTTGCAGTCTCATCTAATCTTTGTGTTAACCCTAAGAGAAGTAGTGACGTAGCAACACCTAACCCGTGGTACCGTGCATGCATCGTGTGCTGTGTTGCAGGCCGAGCTGCTCTGAGTTCCAAAACTCAGACTTTCCTCCTTAACCCCCACTTTTTTTTCCCCTTGTTCATGTCACCATCATCACTGTTCAGTTCCTTTTGTCACTGCAGTTCGCAAGAAGTGGGAGAGTGCTTACACTTCCACTTAAATTCCTGTGATTCAGTATGAAGTCATTGAGCTAGATGATAAACAGGCAGTTTTGAGAGTGTGGTGACAGAGGCCGTGGTTTGGTGACTGGTTTTAGGGTTCCTAATACAAAGACTTGTACGACTACTTGCTGCACGGGTGAATGAAGGATTTTGGTTCAGCATCTTCATCTTCAATCAGATTTGTGCAACTCGCCACTGATCACTACTTGTTGTCCTTGGTTTTGTTTTAATTACTTTATAAGGCTCTGATTTGACAGGAGTGGTAGTGAGGTAGTTCAAAGACTGATTGGGGAAATAAACTGAGCAGTGAGAAGTTACAGAGAGTGGCAGATTGTGATCTGCTCTGCTCTCCTGAAGGCTTGGCTCTCTGAAACAGGCTTCAAAAAAGAGTATGTTACTTGTAATACTCAGAAACACTATTATTATTGGTCTTTGATCTTTGATGTTTTAATAATGTATCAGAAGAACGCATGGATATGTTGCTTACTGTGTATTATATAAAATGAGTTGCATGGGAAAAAAAAAGGGGTTACATTCTGTTAAACCTTTGAGAGAATCTTTAAGTCTTTCATTATAATTTTGATGACGTTAGATTTCAAATGCTTAAAGTCATCTTCTCTTTTTCGGCTTTTTTTTTTTTAGTCACACGTCATCTTTTGCTGAAGAGCAAAGTAGTGAGGTATTCTTAAAAGGGAACGGTGCACGTAGTAGGCGTTGTTAAAATCAGCAAATAGAAAATTCTTTGAAAATGCAAATCCCAGAGTAAGGAGGTTACGTGTGTGCAGGGTTTGCAGCAGTGAGTTGCTAACAGAGTGCTGTTTCCTCTCATAGAAAGCTGGAATAATGATGTAGCCAGTGCAGAAGCTTGATTTCCCATCCCGTTCGGTTTAACCGTTGCCGCTAACTGAAAGCACACACCTCTCTTTTTTTTCCTATTGCAGGTAAACTGTCAGACATCAAGTCTACGTGGTCCTCCGGCCCGATCTCTCACACACAAGCCTCTCTGTCCCATGAACTATGGAAGGTACCCAGAAACACTACTGCTCCTACCAGACCACCGCCGGGCTTAACCAACACCAAGCCATCGTCGACGTGGGGTGCCAGTCCCCTGGGCTGGACCAGCTCTTACTCCTCTGGTACTGACTTCTGTCTTTCGTAGCACCACGCACCTTCCTTTTGGAACTGGTGGTTGGTTTTCTGTCTCACAGTAGTAACACACCCCACGGGTGGGGTGCAGAGCACACGTGTGAGCAGTGCAGGACCTGATGGCATCGCAGGGCCCGCCGGGAATGCTTTAATATTTTGTGCAGGCCCCTTTAATTTTATTTTTTTTCAAGCTGTCATTGTTTTGCTTAAATACAAATATGAGAAACCATGATCGTGGCTATAGAAGTATACCCATCGCGTTTATTAGTGAAATACTGACAGCTTCAAAGGTAAATATTACACCTAATATATCTAGCTGACTATCTTATTGATCTGTTTTCAGTAAGCTGGATATTAAATGTTCTTCCCTCTCCTTACCATTTATTTTGTACGTTTTCTTCACCAAAACCCCACCTGGTGGTCAGACACTGTTAGTGCCAGTGCTCCCTCGGAAGGGTGTGCTCACCCATGTGGCTACAGAGGTGCTGCAGTTTCCCAAATGCCACCAATAAGCATCAAACTTGCACAGCTTCTCATTGCAGAATACCACGCTGAAGCTGGAAAAGCAGATTCTGCTGGTTGTTATGCCCTTGTATCTTCAATCAGAGCACAGACAGTGCAGAAATACCTGTTTTGAATAGGTGATATACACTGATCTGTTATTGGCCAGAGAGCTGAATGCTGCAGAGCTATAAAAGTCTCTAATAGCAACCAGCAATCTGAGCCTGCACTTCTGAATTGCTTTTAAAAAGTTTCCTCCAAATGAATTATAACATAACCCAAAGTTGCAGCTTGTTGCAGTGGTATACCCGCATCGCACGGTTATTGTGCGAATGTGAAAGACACCACAGATCCCTTAAACATAGCAAAAGCAGCTTTTCATTCAGCAGCCTTTTATTCCAAAGCAGGCAGTGAATGGAGCTGCAGTGCAGTGCTGCAGGATTTGTTCACAGTAGCAGCTGCCCTTGCCCAGGGTGTTGCGATTCCCCACAAGCTTCCTTGCTGTGCACGCTTTCAGCATCGTGGTGAAACGTTGTGTTGTGGAATTTGTGTCGCAGGTTCTGCGTGGAGTACTGACAGCTCAGGGAGGACAAGCAGCTGGCTGGTTCTTCGCAACCTCACGCCCCAGGTGAGTGGAACTGCACACAGCGAGCTCTGTCAAGCAGCGTGTCGTGTTGGGGAGATAACAGCATTTATCAGTTGGGGTGATTTGGTTCTTTCGAAGGGAAAATAATTACTCTGCGTTTGTTACAATTGTCTGTCTTCTACAGGGAGTCCGTTAGGTTTTTAAAGTGCTGTCAAATCAAGTAAGAGCTTTAAGGCTCTGCAATTAGCCACTCAGCATGCACCATTTCTGTGTGTGTAAGTTTGGAGGTGAATGATGTCTTGAGGCAGATTCAGAGGTGTAAAATCTGCATTTCCTGTGGGGTTTTGTCTTTCTTCTGAGTCTGTCAGACCCTCCAGCCCTCCCCATAGTGTCATTCACAAGGAAGGTCATAAGCTACAAAGCATCCACAGCAACCTTGGGGAAAATTTAGTTAATTTACGAGCAGTGTGTTTTTTTTATTTAACTTACTTGTAGGCTTGTAATGATAACTATAATTTGTGTCACATAAATCAGGAAGTTTTGTGTGCTGGACTGCAGGCGAGTCTTTAAAAGTGATAAGTCTGTAATTAAGTTCTTCTTACGGAGGACAAACCTTCCACATCTACTTACTCTTCAGCTTTCAAGCTTGTTCAGCCAGCAGGCATCTAAAATGAAGTCACAAAACCACAGGTAACCTTGTCCCCTTCTCTCTGAGCAGATTGATGGCTCCACGCTGCGGACGCTGTGTTTGCAGCATGGCCCTCTGATAACATTCCACCTGAACCTGACGCAAGGCAATGCTGTGGTCCGATACAGTTCCAAGGAAGAAGCAGCCAAGGCCCAAAAGTCTCTGCATATGTATGTTTCTGTTCTGTTTTTCTTTTGTTATGAAGCCTGTTTTATCTCGGAGCCCGCTTCTTTAAGCAACAAAATGGGCTTTTTTAGCTGGTCTGAAATCCATGAGACTAATAGACATAGCACGCAAGAGATGGGGAATTTCAGTGATAAAATCAGTGACATTAGAGAGGATTAAAAGTAGGAAGAATATGAAGACTGGTGTTTCAAAAGAATACTTACCTGCTTAAAGTTAGAAAGGAATTTTCTTTCTCAACAGTTTGTAGCATAACTGAGATTAAAAACACTGATTGTAGAGGAAATATCGTTTGCACCATGACCAAATGGTAAGGGATGACCTTTCCTTAATGAAATGTTACAAAGCTCCATTCAGTAACTGGGGAAATAGCATCACCCCATCTTAGTTACATCAGTTTAGATGTGTGCATCAGGTAAGAGAAATGATGCCAGCAGCAAAATTGATCCCTGATTTTGAAGATGAGTACTTATTTTAAATATGCACACGGTAAGGTCCTTACATTATCAGTGACTTGGAAGGCTTCCATTTAATTGTTTTTTTAGTAGGTTATGGCATACCCATGGTTACACTGCTGGCAAGGACAGGCCAGCCCTTTCTGAGTGACAAGGGCTTAGCAGTCTGTGCGTTTGGTTTGCTGGCAGGGTGAGAATGGCACAATGCAGTGGGATTTTTGGAAGCCAACAGGACAGTATTGGGCTGCCGAAAAGTATCACTGAATTACAGAAACACAGAATTGTGGGCTTGGAAGGGACCTCAAAGATCATCTTGTTCCAACCCCTGCCGTGGGCTGCAAGATACATCACAGAGTCAGCAGGCTCAGATCAGATCTCTCCCCTTGGATCAGACGTGGGAGCAGCTCGCTGTCTCCACCCCCAGTTATGTGCTTAGCTTTGTTTCGTAAACGAGGACCAGCAGTGATCAAAAACATTTTGAAAACAAATTTTAAATTCTGTGAAAATTCATTCCTTAAGTAGAGTGCAGACTGCCTCGTGTGGTGTATAACCTGTTGGCTAACCGAGTTGGGCTCCACGCAGCTGGCTTTGCGTTTGCCTGGGTTAGACAGGTAAATACGGAACAGTAGTGAGCAGATGGGATCTAATTCTTAATCTCAAACTTGGGGACAGGCTCTTTGCAGTGGTGCGTGGTGATAGGACAAGGAGTAACGGCCTAAAACTTGAACAGAGGAAGTCCTGTACTCTTCTTTACAGTGAGGGTGACAGAGCACTGGAGCAGGTCAGCCAGAGAGGTGGTGGAGTCTCCTTCGGAGATCTTCAAGACCTGTCTGGACGTTGACCTGTGCAACCTATTGTAGGGACCCTGCTCTAGCAGGGGGGTTGGACTCAGTGATCTCTTGAGGTTACTGAATCATAGAATGGCTTTGGTTGGAAGGGACCTCAGGGATCATCAAGCTCCAACCACCCTGCTGCAGGCAGGGCTGCCAGCCCCCACATCTAGTACTAGACCAGGCTGCCCAGGGCCCCATCCACCCTGGCCTTGAACACCTCCAGGGATGGGGCATCCACAGCCTCTTTGGGCAGCCTGTTCCAGTGCCTCACCACTCTCCTAGAAAAGAACTTCCCCTGATATCCAACCTAAATCTTCCCTCCTTCAACTTAAAACCATTTCCCCTTGTCCTGCCGTCATCAACCCTTGTAAAGAGTTGACAACCCTCCTGTTTGTAGGCTACCTTCAGGTAATGGAAGGCTGCAGTGAGGTCTCACAGCCTTCTCTTCTCCAGGCTGAACAAGCCCAGCTCCCTCAGCCTGCCTTTGTAGGGGAGGTGCTCCAGCCCTCTGCTCATTCTCGTGGCCCTCCTCTGGACCCTCTCCAGCACCTCCCTGTCTTTCTTGTATTGGGGCCCCAGGCCTGGACGCAGTGCTGCAGATGGGGCCTCACGAGGGCAGAGTAGAGAGGGACAATCCCCTCTGTGTCCCTGCTGGCCACCCCTCTGCTGACAGAGCCCAGGATACCATTGGCTTTCCGAGCAGCAGGAGCACCCTGCTGGCCCGTGTTCATGGTCCCGTCCAACCTCTGCAGTTCTGTGGTTCTGTGAAAACAGATTTATAGAAACCCGCCGTATTTCCAGAAGTCTGCGGGGCCGCTCGACGACTGCCCTTTGTGGCTCCCTTCCAGCTCAGGGTATCCCAATGGTTCCGAGCGCCGCCGTCTCACGTCCCCATGCCCTCTGCTCTCGTCCCTAGGTGTGTCCTGGGAAACACTACCATCCTGGCCGAGTTCGCTGGCGAGGAGGAGGTGAACCGCTTCCTAGCGCAGGGCCAGGCGCTGCCGCCCACCTCCAGCTGGCAGTCCAACGCCGGCAGCACGCAGCCGCGCCTGGGCTCGGCCGGCTCCCACGGGCTGGTGCGGGGCGACGCCGGGCACTGGAACAGCCCCTGCCTGGGGGGCAAGGGCAGCAGCGAGCTGCTGTGGGGCGGCGTGCCCCAATACTCCAGCAGCCTCTGGGGGCCCCCCAGCGCCGACGACGGCCGAGTGATCGGGAGCCCCACGCCTCTGAATACTCTTCTTCCGGGGGATCTTCTCAGCGGGGAGTCCATCTAGGAAACGGAGAGAAACCAAGTGGAAATAACAATCATCAGCACTAAAGGAAAAAATACAGTTGTAACCCTTTCCAGTCCCGGGCTCGATGAAGAATCCAGCTTTAACCGATCAGACTGGCAGCCCTTTTTTTGTTTTTTTTTGTTTTTTTTAGTACCTCTGTCCAATATCGACTATGAAACTGCAGAAGTCCTTGTGAACTGTTAATGCAACAGTATGGGCTCCTTTTGGTCAGTGTCACGTGCTAATGGCAGGTTATATTTTTTTCATGGCTTTTTGTTTTATGTCGTCTTTTTATGTTTGTATGGTGATTTTAAAAAAACAAACTATAAAAGCTGCTTAGAATAGGTCTATCATGAAGGGCACTTTTCAGAATTTGGGCTGGAAAGGGTTATTTTATCAACTTGGGGGGGGGGAGGGGGTGGGAAGGGGAAATGAAAGCCTATTTAAAATGAGCCTGTGACTATTATGCACATTACCAGAGGCGGACCCAATAATCAGAAAGGGTGAAGTGTGATATTTACCATTGGTACAGACAAGTGATGAATCTGAATGGTAACTATTGACTGTACAGGTTGAACGGGGGAGGGGGGGCGGGCTGGGGTATCGGTGTCCACTACTCCCATGGATCTGCCTATGCACATTACCCTCGTTTCATTACTTTTTCATGTCGTTTTTGTTAATCCCTC